>NC_087517.1:25418496-25508496 GCF_963921805.1 Phalacrocorax carbo | reverse complement strand
ACGGCTTCTGACTCCCCGCCTTGAACACTGAACTCCAGGGTGATTAGGAAGGGGTCCTCGCGCTTCTGCTCCGCCGTCTGGTGAAGCCATTTCGCGTTAATTAATCCCTACCAAATGATAAAACCAGAAACGACCCTCCTTTTCCATGACGAGAAAGTATATATATTTTTAATGATTTGGGTTGATTTCCTTACGAGACAGGGCAGGAAACTGTAGCTCCCCTTTTCGCGCTGCCTCGCCCCCTTTCCCGGCAGGATTGCTCCCTTCCCAGCTCTCCCGTTCTCCTCTGGCACCGGCTCCGCTGCTCCCGGTGACCAAACCGCCCCGCTCTCCCGCAGCCCCGGGGCACGGCCACCAGGGAGGCGACAGGCTTCCCACCTCTGCCCCTGTCCCGCTGAGCAGGCAAGGGAGGAAGGCGGAGGGAGCCGGCCGGCAGGGAGGGGGCGGCGGGGCAGGATGCCCCCGGACTCCAGCCGGACCCCACGCTCAGGAAACTAACGCGGGGGGACGTGGCAAGGAGAATATTTGCAAAGCCTCGGTGTGAGCGAAGAGACCAGTGAGACGGAGCCCGGCAGACCTGGGGGAGCAGCGGCTCGGCCTTGGGGCGCCCCACACCTGCCGGGGACCCCGAGGGGAAGCACCCCCGCGGCAGGGCAGAGGGCTGGGGCCGGGCACAGCGCTCCGGGAAAGGGCAGGTGGTCGTCAGGGAGGCCGTGGAGAGCCCCGAGTAGGCGGCAACGGCGCGGAGCGGTGCCCGGCGCCCGTCCCGGGTGGGAGCGGGCTCTCCCCGCAGCCGGGCACCGAGCGGTCCCGCACAGCTCTTCGGGCTCGCCGGGCGCTTGTCGGCGGCAGCGCCCTTCCCGGGTGGGAAGCACGGAGGGCCGGCGGCCTGGGGCGCTCCGAAGGGGTGGGTGTCCCTGCCCCATTCTGGCCAGTGCGGGCGGCGAGGCGGCCCCCGGGCTGCTCCACACCGCCCCGCTCCGAGGAGGTCCCTTGCGCTGAAGCTCTCGGGCACAGAACTCAATTATAACGGCCGTGATTACCACGATATATCTCTACCGCGTCCCACGTTCTCGGGTGTCAAGGGTAGTGTTTTAGAGAGGGTGCGAGGGGCAGCAATTCATACGGGAGAGCTGACAGTTCTTTGATGTGAAAATGATGCCCTGAGTTTTACTCCCGGGTGCACAACCGAAGAAAGATTACGCTGTTTAAAAAGAGAAATTCAAACCCAGATGATAATAGTAACGAGCCAAGGAGACGAGGCATAGAGAGGTAATTTTACAACTAGAAAAGCAGCCTCTGAAGGCCTTGTGCACCCTATTGGGTCCCAGCGAGTGAAACTAAGTTCCTGATAAAGCATTAATCATGGATGATATTTGCGGCTAAAGGCAATCATCCCCGCGCAGGTTCTCATTATCGCCGGCCTCCGGCCCCGCGGACTTGCGGTGCCGTCTGAAGGGAGGCCTCGGACACCCGCGGCAGCGGGAGAGGCCCTGGCCTCTTCCACTCATGTCCTGCTTTTAGCAAGAAGGACTCTCATTACAGGGGAGAAAATAACCCAACAACATCTTAGTTGTTTGGTTTACAAAATGATGTGAGGCACAGATTCTGGTTTGAAGTATTTTTTGTTTGTTTAAATAAATAAAACTACTTCTCTCCCCCTCCACCCTCGCGGGACATAAAGCAGGCAGGGCTGCCCCTCCCTGCTCGAAGCGGATCATTCTTTTGCTTCCCTCCCACCCGTGAGGCGCCGCAGCCCGCGGGCCTGGGGTGCCAGGCTCCGCCGGCGCCGCAGCTGCCTCCCTCGTGTGTCCCGTGGGAGCCCACGGCCCGCGGCGTGCCCCGCTCTGCGGCCCGGCCCGAGGCAGGCTCCTGCCCCAGCCCTCTGCAGGCAGCTGCCTGCCCTTCCCACGCCCCGCGCCCGTGCCGACCAGGCGGCGGGGTCCTTCCGATCGCACCAGCTGGTGCAAAGCCTTCCTCTTCTAACCAGTGGCCAGGGATTGTTAACACATTATTAAAACTCCGTTCAGAGCACCTTAATGAGACCCTCACTTATTAGCGATGGGAGCGGGTTTCAGAGGAGTGGTCAGTTAAGCCATGTCTATAGTTTCCAAACTACGCAAATGAGGCTTTTAGCTAATTGAATTCAACTTCTCTTGGCATTCAGAGGCTGAACTCTTTTCCTCCAGCGTGAGGTGGTCATCAGGACCAGAGCAAGAAAAGAAACATGATTCTAAGGGTAACATCGTTTCGGGGTATTTGCTGTACAGCAGAGGCATCACTGGCGTGCTCGTGGTGTGTTCCTGAGCGGGGTAACGCTCCCCCCCGCCCCGCACACACCAGCCCGCTGGTAGGACTCCTTCTTCACAATTAGCTTTTGCAGCCTACTGAACTTGACAGAAAAATGAAGCTTTCCCTTTCCCAAACTTCCATTCTTTTGCTAGCCCAGACTCAAAATTGCCGTTCTCAGCCCGCATCGGGAAACCTCCACTCAGCAGTAATGAGGCGGAGGACAAAACGCATCAAGGCAAATAAGAAAGGATCTGAACAACTTCAGAGAAACACAAACAAATACATTTTCCAGTGCAGATTTATGATGGCTTCCCTCTGTTTTGCTGAGTGCGAGTCAACCAGAAGGGGAAATATCGGCTCGCTTTGACAGCGACCGAGTCTTAAAAATTACGGATCGAATCAAAGTTTCAGGAGCAATTGAAAAAGAGCTCAGAAACCCCATCCCGAGCCTTTTGGGTACCGCTTCGTGAGCACAGCCTCCTCCCGCCCAGCGGTCGCCCGCTTTCCGAGAGCCGAGCTGTCACCCGGGGAGACCTGCGGGGCTCGGCCAGGGCGGGGCGGGGGGGGGACGGGCTGGCACCGACCCCTGCCCCGCCGCGGCCCCCCGGGGCGCCCAGCCTGCGCCTCCAAACCCGGGCCTCCCCTAAGCCTCCGTTTGACACTGCCTCTGCTCAACAGCCAGTGACTTTGCTGCCCCGGGTCTTTCGGATATCTGTTTTCCCGGGTCAGGTCTATTTAGGACCCGACGTGGTCCTTCCCTCATTATACTTAATTTAAAACACTCGGAAGATGTTATTTGTTGTCGAACTAAATAGAACATATCACCTCTAGTTAAATTTGTAAATTATATTATGCTGCTGTTTTGGCTTTGTTTTTCACAGTTTTTAAAAAATCTGAACAAATCAATTATATTAGCCATATGGCTTGATCATATCAGCTAATTTCCATTTTTGTACAGTAATTGTTGTTTAAACACTGACAACTTATTAGTTAAGGTGTTTAGGAAAGATCTGTTCAGCCCTGTCTTGTTTAAAAATGAGTGAAATGACAGTGAATACTCCAAGTGAAGTCATTAAACCGTATTTTCACTTCCTGTGTATTTTTAAAGAGTTCACAACAGCAGTAGCTGAGCTGCAGCCTGATTTATACTTCTGGAATGGAGGCCATGAGACCATCAGGCTTTCAATTCAATCTATTCCAGTTTGTAATGATTTGCTTAAAAGGAGCCAGTTTTTGGTATGCAGCAGGTAAGTAGTCATTTTTCTTAGTTATTTTAAAGGTGTGTAGTATTGAGAATGTACAAGTGGTTCCACTCAGGCATTTGCACACTGCAAATATAAAACTTCACCCCTCAGTGATCTTAATACTTCGTCCATTAAATGTACTTACTCATTTAAATGGGAGTGTATTTAACTGCTAGACAGATGGTCTACAGTGCGCACAATTATAAAGCAGGGGTTTGTGTATGTTGCCATATTTTAGACTCCAGATTTCCTGCTTCCCTACACGTTTTTGCAAGCAGTTTATTTTTCCATACAAAATACTAACACAGGTGGAGAAGCAGTCTGGAATTCATTTCTTCTGCTATCAGAGATCCAGAGCGTAGTCCTTCAGGCAATCCTCTTAATTTTCTGACAAGGATTTTGACTACTTCGGTACTTAAGATTTTTAGAGCATTTTAAAAACCACTCTGAAATGCTCTTTAGCACACTGGGATTTTAAATATTTGACAGACATTTCTGATCGTGTTTACTTTATTGAGTAAATGCTGAAAAAATATCTTGGCGCCACATCAGCAAAACTGAAGCAGTGACCTGTTTCAGCTGGCAATTATTTCAAGGTGTTGTGTACTACAAATGAAAGGAGAAGGTCACAAAAAATGTGGAAAGTTGGGAAACACCAAAACTGATGTTTGTGTTACAAACTGACTACATTTGCTGTAGGCCTGTCTCACCCAGGCACAGAAGAGCTGGTGTTCGCTCACTGATCAGCTAATTAAGCCTGTGCAAGATTCTGACTTCGGGTTAAATACAGATTTGGTAATTTTCTGACTGGACTCTCTATGGTTCTTCTCACTCCCACTGCTGTGTACCTCACAAGCATTAACAAATCATCTCTCAGAATGACTCTATAAAGTGAGGATTTAACAACCAGGATCCTGAAGATCAGACACACATGAAATCTGCGTTCATTTTGTATGTCCTATGGAGGACACCGAGCTGGTAATTTTGGTGAAGTTAACAATGTCGTTTACTCATTGCTTTGCAAACCAAAATATTGAATGTAACTTGAAATCCTTAATGCGGAAAATACAGTTTGTAACCAATTATGAAGAGCTGGATTTAAATGTTGTGCTTAGCATTGTATGGAAGTTCTGTAGCAAGGCAGAGGCTGAACTGCATTAATCAAGGCAGCATTCATCTATCCTATGAGACCATTCCTTCCCTTGCTTCACAAAGCATTGCCAGCATCATTTAACTTCTCCAGCAAATGGCTGGGGTTTTACCGACATCAGACTTTCACTATACAGCCCCGAGTCGCTTTCAGAGGAACTCATATCTGCCCTGGCTGAGTTCAGACATTCATGCAGCAACAGAGATTAGGATTTTATCCTCCATGACTGCATCATAGTGCAATCACAGCTGATGGAGCAAGGTGAGATCAGGCTGCATAAATCATCCTTACCCTGTCAGTTCCCAAGTTCCAAATGCTTAACTTTTCAATCAAAATTTGCTTTTGAAATAGCTCTTTGCAAGCAGTTTCCTAGATTAAAGAATCGATATATGATCAATCCTTTTCCTGGAAACATCCCACCATGATCTGTCAGTACCTGGAACCATGCTGGGTGGACCTGCTAGGGTAGCAAACAGAGGGGAGTCGCACACATATTGCGACCAGGGGCTGGTGTACGTACTGCTATTTTCTAACAGGGGAAGAACATCAAAGTTCAATCGTCAGATCAAGAAGTAAGTCTGTTGTCAAAGGACACTGATCCCTCTCTTGATGTTTCCACCAACTGTAAGCCTTTCTGTTCATACTCGGTTTTGCATATCTCCTTCCCCAGCGCAGTTGCAGACTGTCACTCTTCCAGCTGATTGTCAGAGCTTAGACCTTCCAATTGTTCCACACAGTCACTGTGGGCCTGATCTAAAATTCAGTGAAATCTCTGGGATTTGGATCAGACCTACCTACATACTTGCAAGTGGGTTATGTGATTTAACGGTTTGTTAGAACAAAAAAATAAAATCGTTTTCTTGCTAGTCACTTTTAGCCACTTACCAGAAATCTGGCAGTGTGTAAAGAGAAGATATGAGCTCTGGATGAGCCACCCAGGTCAGGGGAAAGGAGGGAAGACTGGAAGTAGCATAACTTTTTCACAGGCTTGTTTAGATATAGAATTTATAGTTTTGAGAGGCCTTGTTTTGGTTAACACAAGCAAATAAGCAAAGCACGGACTATCATTTCAGTTTGCTGGAGACTTACTCATTGTCACTATGGGTTTTTCATTAGGAACCTGTCAGAAGTAAGTCCTAACAAGCAACAGATTTAAAAGGGACATGAGGGATTTTATGCAAAATGGAGTCTGCACTGCTCATGACACAAACTATTCAACTTGGGAGACCTGTTGTAGATATCTAGTTACATGTTTGCAATTCTGATAAGTTGTTCAAGGAAGATATAAGCTGCCATAATTCCCATTGTACCAAAAGGCATGCTGAGACACTCAGCTCTTGCCTGACATAGAGCAGTCCCACCTCTGATTACTTTTTCTTCTCCCACCTCTTTGTCCAGTGCTGGAACACTGTGAATGAATAGTAGATTGGTTTCTCTGGATTTTCGTCCAAGGGGTGTTTTTTATGTTCCATGAGGTTTGTTTTACTGCCCAAACCAGGGAAATGTAAACTCTAGAAGAAACTGTGATTATCATTTGGGAAGAAACAAGACATTTTCAGAAAGAAGCATAAAGGCCCCAAAGCTCATCTGTATATGAGAAGGAAATACGGTCAAGGGACTAACTGAATTCTGTGGCACAGTCTTCACACAGAGCAACAGGCACGTTGCATTAGTTTCAGTGTTTTCCAGATTTACTTTTGGCTACACTTCAGTGTTGATCAGTCCCCAGCCACACCACACAACTATTTCAAACATAACGCAGAGATCACTTTATCCATTCAAATTTAAGTTCTGGAAAACAGAAATTGGTATGCATCAGAGCTGTCATTCCAACTCTTGGGCTTTGTCCAACTCTTGGGGTTTGGGCAACTGCCATTGGAAAGACTGTAACACTTTCATTACTCTCATGAGTTGGTCAGTTAAAAAAAATTCTGTCAAAAATGTGAAATTCACATTTCTGCCAGTTTGTCACTTCCTAGACATGTATGGAAAATGCTTGAGAGAGGAGAATATTACCAATCAGTTAATTACCAGCTTCAGACAAAGCAAAGTGTGCAAGTGAATGGAGTCTTGCATTTTAGTATCTGCCTCAATTATACATGTATATGCTTAATTATGTTATCTTTACAGAGTTGCCTATAACCCATTCTCTAAACATATGTATGGAAATACAGATATCTTAGGAATTTGTATGGGATAAGTTTAAGAGAAAGGGTGAGAATGGAGGACATGGTTTAGTTTGAAGAGATTTGATGTCTTTAAGAGAAAACAATATAATTTTCTTCAAGGAAAGAGGGTCCTCTTTATTATTTTCCATCCTGTCCCTGCTGACCTTTGTGGTCTATTTCTCATGGCAGGGTCCTAAACCAGGAAAGGGACTAATCCAGTCAGAAATGTGAATGAGAAGGAAAAAAGCAGGACAAAGGATTCCTGACTCACATTTGAGGCCACTCAACTTAATAGAGAGAATAGTAACATTTTAGTAAGCTAAAAGTGAATAAAAGTTGTCTTTCAGACATGCACTGAATCATTTCTAGCGCCTTATAAAGCATTATTTGTTTGACAATGTCTCTTAAAATATCTGCTTATGAAATGCAGTGTTACTTCATGAAATTTACCATTTTGCTCCATGAAAAATAGCCCCTTTTCTCTGAAAAAAACCCCAACACAGACTTAGCAGTAGCATCTTTAATGTCAAGAAATGGGCAAGATGTCAGTTTTATGCTGCATCAGAAAGACAGATATATATATTTCACCATTTCTCCTATCCTATTTATGATTGTTGCAATCACAAATAATGCAGCTGAGATCTAGTGTCTACTTGACCTGTATGTATTGCTACATCTTGCTCCAAGGGTAACAGCACTTTGTCATATCTATTCCTCTTCCTTGTGTTTTTATCTAGTATTTAACTCTGTCTTTTCTTCAGGAGCCCAGGAGCATGACTCTATAGTATGTAGTGCTTCCCTTTAAAGAAACCCAGTTGTTGCGCAAAGCCTTATCCAAAACGACTTGAGATTAACATATATGACATGCTTCTTACAAAAAACCTGGAATTCACAACTTTTTGTCTGTGCATGTTACAACTGAGGTGGCACAATTCAGATGCTAAAACTGGAGTGTGAATGGTTTTTATTCTGGTGGGTGGCATGCCATCTGCTATAACATCTCGTAGTGCCTTCTCATATTTTGTAAAAGCACTTTCTGTATCATGTTTTGAAACAAAACATTTGTTTAACTAAAATAAAGATAATTTTTAGCTAAAATTGCATTTAGCTTTCATTAACTTCATCTCAGTTTACATATTAATTTATTATCTATTACTTACATTTGTGAAGAAAAAATGTATTGCTGGGCAGATAGGTCTGTTTGTAAATGAAAAAATCCATTTAAGTTTTCATAGATTGTTTGTGAATCCTTGAATGTTGGATGTCCTGCTTGAACAGGTGGTTGTGCATATAGGTTCCACAGCTCATTTTTAGTCAGATCATGACTTTTTGGGAGCCAGTTTTTTGGGAAGGTTTATCTCCATCTGTCTCTATCTCCATATCTTCTATATCATCTCCTAATAGCTTTTTCCTGACAGACCTCTGGACAATGTCCTACTAGGCTTACCTTGGGCTGCTACAAGCAGTTTTGCAGGTAAAAAACCTTCCTGCTTGCAGGAAATAAAACATGTGAACACTCTTCTACTCAGCTAAACTATTAGCCTCTTGTCAAACTATTGAAATATGAAACATTCTTTTTCTCTTGCAGAGCAGTGAATCTCAGCAGGAGCTTTTCCATGTTACGATCCTTATATTTCATCTGAGTGCTAAATGCATGAAACTGGTTACTGATAATGATCTAGTCTGGGTACTAAAATGTTTCAAGAATTTCCCCTTTGTCTTTGAGAAACATCACAACATTTGTGTAGTCATTCTGGTCTCACGTAAAAGTTATTGCGCATTTTGAGGAGGTTGCCCCAGGGATTTGGAATGTCATTTCTGCTTTCTAAAAGACCCTCTCTATGTTATGTGCTTTTTGAATTTTTCAGTCTGGAAGGCAGGGACCAGACCCAGCTAGTGAAAGAGCTTCCATAAAGATTTCTATTCTGTTACTGAACCCATCAGGAAAATCGCCTTCTACCACAAGTTGAAAATACTGATCAATTAAAGCAAGAGAAGATAAATTGGTACTTGAGTTTGGTTTGATAAATGTTCACCAGCTACCTAAGAACATCTGCTTTCTAAACTAGGCAGAGATGATATTGCAGAAAAATGAAGTTAGGAAGTGTGGCCGTACATAGAAGAAGTAATGCAGGTGGGTTCTGCCATGGGATCCTTGTGCAGCATTAAGGTGGATGATAGTTTGCTTGTTGGTCTGCTGGATGTCCCACTGCCTCCACCTCAGACCTGGGATCAAAATCAAACATGTTGTCAGCAAGCACAATTTCTGAGATAAATTTTATAAATCATATGACCCACTGCCTGACAGGGACGTTAGATGAAGCACCTGGGGTAATGGCAACTGCAGTACAGAATGAATCTGTGCAAGAAATGAACTATGCAAGGCACTCTGTACTCTGCTTTCACTTGGATCACATACTGCATTTGGGCTTGCACTCCATGCCTTTTCTTGCGTGCCTCGTAACATATAACACCCTCATTGGTCACACTAAGAAGATGAATAAAACGATGTTTTTTCTGAATCTATTACAGCTGGCCTTCTACACGTAGAGAAACAAGGATTCATTGGAAAAGCAGGTGACTATTGCAGTCAACTGAGGTAATAACCTGGCCCTAGCTATTCATTATAGAAAAAATATTTTGAGCTATACTTGACTTGCCAACAGTATCAGCACTTGACCTACAAAAAGGCCTGTCAGTGACAAAATAACCAGGCCCATTAGCAAATCCTCTGATTATATCCCTTTACAGTCTCATTATAACTGGCCCTGAGACAACATGTTGCAATGTATCTCTCACTGGACAATCAGAGTGACTCATTAGAGCTAAATGGCATGAATGCAAACACAAAAAGGATCTTCGCACTCCTCACCCTCCTTTGAACCAAGGCATATAACAGCATCTACTGTCTGCAGCTCGTACAGTCACACTCTAATGACCTTTAAACAAACTAGGGGTGTAGCTCTAACAGCTCAGTGCTGGGTGTGAATTACATGACCAAAAACCTGGGTAAATACATCATTTACTGATGGAGTTGATGTTACTCCATGCTGAGCGCTCTACTACACTGGCTACACTGCCAACACCATCCAAGCCTGATGAGTTTAAAGCTAGCTCAAGAGTGCCTCCATTTGATTGCATTTTAGACATATCCTTGAAATTACCTGAGCTTTCAGATCTTGTTTTGCACTCCTCTGTCGGATGAAGTATTCTGCAGTAGTCTTCATTGTTTTCTGTGGAGCTACTTTAAATAATTTAATCAAGTTGCATCTTGCCTGACAAATTAGATAAATTCATTCAGTTTCCTAAGGTACGGAGTTTCTATCAGTTTTGATTAATTTTTGGTCATCCTTGGTCCATATTTTCAGCACGTAATTCAGTGTGGCTGCAGAGCAAAGCTACTGGGACTGGACTGTTCTAATGCTGATCTCATCGATGCTGTGAATGGAAATGAAATCAAGTCCCTGCTTTGTCTCATTATATCTGTGACAGTGCAAGCAGTAGCATATCAATATCAAAAGAAATGCTTCAGTATTACCTAAGCCTCCGATGAAAATTTTGTGAGCTGAGGTTGTGGGTGGATAAACAAAGATTTGGGACATAAGCTGGCTCCACTCTTTCTCTGAATGGTAGGCTCTCATGCCTGAACAGAGCCATTCATGGAGGTGAAGGAGCTCATCTGGGTAGTCAGAGGGCTACAGCCTGATGGTCATTTAAAACCCAGGTTTCTACATGAGGTGGTGGACGCATGTTGCGACTCGTTTGATGGAGAGTTGTAGTTTAGGATACTTCTGCAGAGAATATTCCAGTTGTCAACCTTTTTTGGCTTTGCTTCACATGGTAAGGCAACCTCAGAGCACACCTGGATTCATTTCAGATGAACTAACCTGGATGTATCCTCCTGCACACCAGCCACAATTGGACATTCAGCCCATGGGACTGAGCTAGAGCTTGCAGAATTAGAAAGCCCCTGAAATATGTAGGACACAGCTATCAAGGTCCTAGCACTGTTTGTTTGCACTACTTGCTAATGGAGGCATAATCTGTGACTGCTGCTGGTGGGCAGGCAGGAGGAGATGCTTCTAGGGATTATTCAAAGCTGCTGTGACTTTTCTCTTGCTCTCTTACCGAAAACACTTTCTCTGTTTATTTAAGTGAAATATTTTTCTTAAGGAAATTATGGGGATATATTGTGATATAATCGGGACATTCCTCCCTACCTGAGCCTCCACCTCCTTGAAAAAGAAACCGTGATATTCTGCCAGTCAAGTCATCCCACTCAAGGTTCAAAGTAAGTTAGAAACGGTCTCAAAATCAACACAGCTACACCAATATTTAAATAATTAATGGAAAAATAAGTATTTTGTCAGTTGCACAAACTATTGCATTTGTGGGATTGTAGCATGCATTTTTTATTACAGTTGAGTGCTAATAGTTGCCATCTTGCAGGAAAGTCAAGTCATCTGTGACACTGGCAGGTGGGAGGCCAATGTCAGAGCATGAAAACATTTCTCAGTCATCTTTCATATAGCTTTAATGGTCAGAAGAAAAAGTTTTATTATTTAAACACAGCTTTAATATAAACTTTGTATTAAACTTTGCTTAAATAGTAAAGCTTTTTTCTTCTGACTGTTAAACCAATATTAAAACAGGTTGGAAACAAATTTACAGTTTCTTCCACCAGGTTCTAACACTGCTAGAATACATATATAACTGCTCCCTGGCCTGTCTCTTTTGTGTATTATAAACTTCTCCCATTTACTCTTTGGGTGATACTGAGTACTCCAGCTGGGAGTTCATGGAATTACCTGTACAGTAAAAGAGAGAAATTAATGGTGCCCAGAAGAGATATGCAGGGAAGCCATTATAACTGTGTTATAAAACTCCAGTGTGTTTCTTGCTGGTGCTGCATAGCTTCGTCACTCTTGCAAACATTGTGTTCTTCAGGTTTCCAGTTGGCATATCCTCAGTCCTGGGGCAAGCAGAAAAGAATGGTTCAGCCAGAGCTGGTGTTGAAGTGAGCAGCACAAAACCTCCAGCCCTCAACATGATAAGGCTTTACAGAAAGGTGCAGCCTGCCTGGGGATGGTGTGCAGGTGCTCTGAGGTGTTACAAATGCATTGCTTTCTAACAAGAACGCTCTTGTAGCCTTAGATGTAGACACACCAGGTATAATTGAAAAATGGGTAAATGAAGGTATTTTGTGGATTGAAATAGTACTCTATACTCACTGAGGAGTGGCAAACATACATTTGGTGCCAGGCTAGCAGATGGTGCAAAATGATCTGGTTTATAGTTGCTGCAAAAGCCTTCATTTGCAATTTTTTGCTTTTGTGGAAAGACGTTGTCTTAATAAGTAATATCTTATATGTCTAGTAGTATAGGACCTTTTATGAAAATGAAACTATTTTGCCTTTATTTGACATAGATATTGCAGGTCTGTTTGGAATTTTATTGTTTATGTTTGTCATTCTCTTATTAAGTAAAGCTTAGACTGAACCTGTTTCAGTATCAGACTTCATATTGTCACAAGGATCTGATTGTTTTATTTTGTTGCCACTTGATAGGATACCTCTAGTCCCTCCACTATTATATGTGTATGTCTTGCTGTCATTTCGTAATTTAATCTCTAAAAAATCTGGCTGCTAATAGGTCAAATTGAGTCCAAATGAGAAGCCAACACGCTGACTAGAATTTGCATTTCCTAAGATTTATATTAAAATACAACCCATCATTAAAAGAGTGGCCATTTTATACATTTTCAGCAGTCATTCATTATTCAAATGAGAATCTGGGGAAGGAGACAGTGATACTGCACTGAACTGGACCATGTAACCTTTTTTGCTTGCGCCCCCTCACCCTGCAAAGACAGGCTGGCCTTCTCATTAGCTGTTATTTCTAGAGGCCAAATCAAAATGCCTTGCTGGCTGAAGCAAGACCACAGGCCACCTTGCCTCGCCTTGGCACAGTCTTGGAAAACTTGAAGGATACAGCCTGATATTTTGAATTTTGCTTGTAAGAATGTTTTTACCTTAATATTGAACTAGTAATTCTCAGGATTTCTGCATCAACCCCCGCCCTTTTCCTTTAGTAGCCCCTGAAGACCTTTCCCCATTCGGCAGTATGCAAATAGCAGGTGCCTGAGATGCCCTGACATGAGTTCGTGACTCCCTGGTTGAAAAGCAAAGCACTGCTTGTGTTGCTAAAAGACTGCCTGGCTGTCTGTGAGGTTTTGAACAATTCCAGCTTTTGGGGGGATTACTGCTTCTGTCAGAAGAGTAATTCAGAGTATTCACCATTTTGAAGATGCTTTGTGCTTCATATAATGCACCTATAGCACAAAAGAATAACCACGCAGAACAGGAAAGTCAAATCTAAGCAGAATCCTTAAAGAATACAGAGCATTACAGGGAAATTAAGAACTCGGTTATCCTGGGAAGCTGGGTATGGGAATCATCCTTCCTTTTGCTTTTTAAAAAGTGAGTAGCTCTTCCTCACATATGCAAATAATTCTTCATGTATATAATGTAATTCAGGAGTATTTTTCTTTTATTATATTTATTATCAAAATATTTGTATAAAACCATGTCTCTATTCTCATTTCTCTTAGAAAAAGTTTAAGTTATGAAATGCATTATTTGTTACATTTTAATCACAGTATCACTCTTCTGAAGCCCCCCAAATAGACTAATTTCAGTGAAATAAGCAGAAAAGGCAGATATTGTTTTAATCATAATCTCTTCCTTTTTTATACAACCCTTCACCCAGTGATGCAAAACTAATTCTGGAAAATCAGAAATTCTCACAGTAATGGTGTAAAATAGATAAGTTGTATTATCCTTCTCTGAAAATTAGGAAAACAGCAACATGCCCTGGGTGACTAGCCAGAGACAGATTTCACAGCAAAACCAGAAACAACTTTTGAATCCCAAGGGGGTTGTACTCTCTCCCATTAAACATCTTAAATCTGTTTTCTGCCAAATAATCCTAGCAGAAAAAAGTAGAGGACAAGGTGTATGTACTGATAAGAAAAGGTTCAACATTTTGTGCAAAATCTTCTTGGATGTTTCATTTGTTCGTGACATGGTCTGTTTCCCTTAACTACCTAGAAAACAAGAAAATGTAGCAAGGCAAAACTATGATTGAACATGAATATTTGTTAATTTTATTTCTCTCCCTATGACTGAACATTAGTATTTACTAATTTTATTTATTTCACTTGTTTGGGAGCTCTTTCCCCCTCCACTGTAAGCTCTCTCTGTAGCGAGTGACTGAACCACCTGGGACCCTCAAGAGAGCTCTGCGGTGTTGTATCAGCAGAAGTAAGTCATGATAGAGCTGGTGCACCTCTCGCCGAAGACCTGAGCTAAAGCCTAATGAGGTCAATAGGAATCTCAGTTACATATACTTCTCTGCAGAACACTAGCTCAAGGGATAAGCACAACTCAAAGCATCAAAATAAAGCTTTAACAGGTGTAAGCAAGGCATGGTCCTAGGTGAGTTCCTTGCTAAAGGAGGTAATTTCACTCCAAGGAGAATCCTACTATTTTGATAATTCTTTTTAACTCAAGGGAAAAAAAGCAAACTTCTTAGTATTTCCTAAAAATCTGCATTCATACACTGGTAAAAAAATATGGTGAAATTGGAATAAGCCATCTGAAATTATTTTCGAGCACAATTGGCAAACAAAGTGTATTTTTTTTCCCCAAGACACTTTACTGAAGGAAGCATTCACTGGCCTTTTATCCTTTAAAGTCTGGTATTTACAAGTGAAGCTGCTGGCTGTCTAATTGCAGCTCATGAAAACATCACACAATCTCATCTAATCTCTCTTGGTTGTTGCTATATTTAGTTTTCTGTGGGATAATTTACATATACCTGAACTGAATTCTAACTCAGGTTACAGGGAAAAAGAAAAGAAAAAGACTAAATAAAACCCTAATGTGATTTTCATGCAAAATTTTTCTAAACAAAAAGGTAAAGAAATCACTGCTCTGTGCAGGTACAAAAGCATCTACCCCTACACTACATAGAAAGGTCAACAGATCAGAGTCAGTGCCAGTGACATCTAAAACAAGCAATAACTTTTCCTTTTATACTTTGAGTGGGAACAACTCCCAGTCACATCAAAACTATTCTGTGTATGTAAAGGGCTTTAAGTCAGGGCAGATGCATTTTGCGGACCTGTCCAATCTTCTGGTCCACGGGAGAGCCCCACTCAGTTGCCCCCCAGCGCAAGCTCTCCTGGATGCTGCCTTGCATCTTTGCAGCACCATGTCCTGGCTTCTTTCTGGCTTTGGTCAGTAGAAAGCCCAAACTCTGGTTATCCGGTGTTGAGAACCAAAGTTGCAAAAGAAAACTCACTGCTGGTAACAGCTTTATACAAAGCAAGAAACAGTCCTCAGTGGGTAGGTGCACGGATCAGCTCACCCCTTCGTTGGCAGGAATTACTTTTACGTCGTCAGCTCTATGAACGAAGAAAAGCCTTCTGAACTTTGATCTTTTTCTGTATGGGTGGAAAGAGATCATTCTCTCTCATTAAAATACTTCCCCATCCTTACAGTTCCTGCCAAGCACCCCACCAGTCTGGGGAAATGCACATGGTGGGAGAAGAGGGAGATAGGATGGCAGGGAAAGAAAGGTGATGGTACATAAAGGGAGTATGAGTGCTATGGTATTTTCCTGTGGGACAAATATTTCACCCCAGCAGAACATGCCTGTGTGTGGGAAAGCTGGTGGAGAAGAGAATTTCAATTTCAAATTCCCCTGAGCAATTGAAAGACAGATGAACAGAAATAGCAAGTGGAAACCAAGAATCTGACTTTTGCTCAGTTTTGCAATAAAAGATTTTATAGTGGAATCAACTAAGATGTGTATCAGAATTAAGAATCCAGCTCCGAATGCTTTTTGCTTTCTGAGAATCAAATGCAGTTCATTAGTATTAATAACCTTTTAAAACTAGTTGATTTTTCCTGGCTATCTCTTTCATAGCAGATGAACTTAGTTTCATTTGCAAAGTCAACACATGCTAGTGATATATGTGGAATGTACGTTCAAAAAAGTATTTTATAAAACAGCCGCGATGTGTGGTGCCTTTTCTTTCTAAACGTATGTTATCAGTTTGCTTCTTGGCTGGCTGTGTGACATTTTTAGATTTTCTAACTATCAATTAAAAATCTAGACAAGCCCTGGGTCCTTTTGTCTTTCAGGTGCTGATTTCTTCCCAGTAATCTTCATCTGATTATTATTTACTCACTCTTATCCCTTTAACAGTAAATTCTGGTTTATGTGAGTTCATTTTCTAACTGAAATTAGGTGATGTATGGTTATAAGGCACGATAGGCTGGGAGATTAAATATGCTACATGAAGAATTATCACAGCATCTCTATTTCCTGTAAGTTCATTGTTGACCATTGGTGTTACTGTCATTAATATTTTTAAAGATTCTGGTTTATTTGCATTTACTGCTACCATAAGGCAGCATTTAAAAGCAAGCTTTCTATTATTTTTTCCAACACAGTTGTGATGGATTGATGCCTTGCTGGGATAGCTATGAAAATTACTATTCAGTATGTCGCCAGTGTCCTACTTCACAACACTTCAACATCTACCTATCCTCGTTTTGCTGGCCTTCAACTCTTTCCCCAATAACATACCTCCTAATTCTTTCAGCAGAAGTTTCTGACCCACCAGCTACTTTTTATTTTTCATATAAATACTAAACCTGAACTCTCTTAGCATGGTCTCTAGTGCCATATGCTGTTCAGAACTTTTTCTCTGACAGCACTTGAAATGGAAGTAAAAATGCAAAGTATGGAGACTCTTCCCAAAGTATTTCCCTGAGATAATAGTTCCCTTAGAGAACATTCTGTTTAATAACTGCATTTTGAAATGATTTGGTATACATTTTCAGGAAATGCAGAAGGCCTAGTGCAGCTTTATTGCATAGGAGCTCACTCTGTTGACCATAATAGGAGTTCCAATTTATGGGCAAAAATGCTCTTAATGACACATACGATTTCAACATACACATTTGCTTTTGATTAAACTCTGTAACACATTGGTACACCCATGTAGAACTGACATTTGTCTTTATGAATCTCATGTAAAATGACACTTTGAGTCATGCATAAGGAATTTACAAGAAGAACATGACAAAACAATGTCCTTTTTGTGAATAGAGCTCATATTGTAAGCTTTTATTGCTTTACCAGTAATACATAATTAAATATGTCTACAAAGTCTGGCTTTGATCCTGGGGCTTTCTTCCCCGGGTTAAGCTAGATACAGTTCCTGTATCCACGACTACATAGTAGGTAAGGTTTATACCCAGCCTGTACTTCTAAAATCAAGTATCTTGTGAATTCATCGTTCCCTAAACATAATCTCAAGGAACAGTTTAAAGGTACAATAACATTAAGATTTAAAGTAAAAAAGGTCTAAGAAGAGATTAAGACTGGAACGTGATCACAGATGGACAGCAGCAGATGGGACACGTCTTAAAGAGCAGTTCACAGTTGGTAAAAGGCAGTATATACCACGGGGCACGTTCCTGCACAGCCAGGCTGAGCTACCTATTCAGAACCAGCAAACCAGCTTTGGTCCAGGGGCTCCTCTTCTGGCACAAGAGATGAAGCTCATCCCCAGTGAGGTTATGGAAAAGCTGAACAGGGGAAAAATAATTTGGAATTTCATAGAAATAGAATGGAGGATTCATTAAAAAATAATTTGTTCATGAATCTTGATCCCTTCAATGTCATTGCTTTGCCAAATTCTTAGACTGAAAAATTATTAACAGCTGACACTTATTTTGGTTCTAGCTTGGACTGAGCAATTTCTTGACTGAGAAACTCTATGGGGCAAATTAGAACACTTTTGATTGAAGGCAACTAACTCCATCTTTCCACAGTGAGAAGTGGTTTGATTTTCAGAAGTATTCAGCATCTGGAGTTCCTTCATAAAACTTCTGAAGGTAATAAATATTCATTTATTTTCTTGACGAAATTTAGTCTCCAGTGCCTCTATTTTATTTTGCTTCGTAATATTTACTTTCCAAAGCTCTTTGATTATAACTATTTGATTCGGACTTCTCGAGTGATTAATGTCACTTAGAAAATTTTCAGGTATCTGCATATGAAACCTGATCCTCACACGTATACTGACTGCAGGTATTTTGCAATATTTACTCCAAATTCCCTGTTTTGCAAACATTCCTCGTAGGTTGGTCAAGAGAGCAAATAGAAGAGAGGATGTGAATGCTGCCAAGGAGAATTTGCCAAAGTACTGGAACATCTGCAAAATCCCCCTCCTGCCCTGTATTTTCAAGGCTGCAGTGACCTTAGAGACAGCCAGACTGTGTATGGCGAGGTGGGGAATAGGAAAGGTGGTGGCAGAGAAACTGAGTGAGAGAGATATTTGCGTCACATGGATGGAAATGGAGTCATTTCTTTATCATTATAGAGCTTGTTTTTCTCAGCTGGTCAGATGGGTGGGAAGAACCAGAGGCTGGGGAATTCAGAAAACCATCACAGGCAAAATGCTGAGTGTTCATAGCCTGCTTTTTCTTCTGTGAAGAGTGTGAGTGCTCTTAAAAGGAAGGCTCAGAGCAGCAGCCTTCTTGCAGAGAACCTCTGCAAAGAGCACAGCCTCTTTGTACTGCAGGAAATTCAAGAGTGTTTGATGAAGTTAGTAAAACTTTCATTCGTTTTTTATGTTCAGGGTTCAATGTTCAGTTTATATTCTATGTTCAGGGCTGGTTTCTAATTTCCTCTGGAGGGACAACCCACAGCACCAGGTCTATTTGTCTACGGCAAAATCTGGAGCCTAAAATGGTGCTGAAGGCTAAGCTTGCCAGGAACCTGATGGCAGAAGAGGAAACACAAATGAACAACTGAAAATTAATTCATGGCTCCAGGAAAACACCTGAATTTCAACAGTTACAGCCATCAAACTGTCTGCATATGAGTTTTAATCTTCATTTTAAGTACTGCAAATAGTACTTAGTACAGCTAAGGTTTCCAACACCTCCTAGAAGACCTCATTGTCCATTGTCCCTGATATTCAGACTTACACTGTTCACACCAAATGCTTGCGTATCTGCCTTTGACCAATGTTTGAAAATTTTAGCACCAGAAGTTAAGCTATTACATTAATGAAAAATATGTTGTTTTCCCCAAAGTAAAAAATAAACACCCAACCTTAAAACTTCTTGTTGGACAAAAAACTTAAGACTAGCAGAGGAGCTGTCCTTAAGTTAGGGATGCTCTTTTTTCCAATTTGTCCAATAAATAAGCCTCTTATTTCACACATCCTGAGTTGCAATGTGTAAGGGCTTTGTAAGGATATTCTCTAAAGATCTATCTGCAGTGAATATGCTCCACCTCCCCATGGCAGATATGATCCCTGCACTGCATCTACACATTTTTAGAGGGGTTTGAATATACATTCCCCTTTCATTGCAATTGTCTGTAAGTGTAATTGTGAATCATGTGGATCCAGACCATGGGACTGAGACCTGGGGCAATGTCTCTCTTGAATTCCCAAGTTCCCAGTCTCTGTGAGGACAGTACGGGACGGAAAGGATGAGGACAAGGGGATGCCTATGGAGGACTTTGTGCGCAAGAAAAGTTTGAAATAGGCTTGTTTGTGATGGCAAGGAGACTAAGTTTAAACAAAAAAATCTGAAATCTTCATGTTTTCTCTTGAATGGTTGTCCTGACAACCTATTCAGATTATAATGCTGATTTTTTGACTTTTACTGGCTTTCCTTTCCATCTACTTCAGATCGTCTAGGTATAGCCAGAACAACCTACTAATGCACATAGTGCTCCCTCCTGAGTGCATTTCTGTGCTTATTCTGTGTTCACGTTCTTATGTGTGCTTTATTTTATTGGATTTGCAGTGCTGTTAACTCTTTTAAATCCTCAAAATAGCGATCTCCTATTTATCACTGTTTCTTAATGAATAAAATCCCTTATATTGCTGATATAATTGGAAAACAGCAACAAGTTACAATATTTTGACACCGTAAGAAAGCAGAACAAGCTATGCGTCCATTCTATTTTTAATCAATCCCCTTTACATAGTTTCTTAATTCTATAGGAAGCTACTCTTGGGGTTATTTCCTCTAATCCCCTGAGCAACCAGATTATGTGTAAGTCGCAATACCACCCTTTTTTCAGTGTGTAGCTTCCTTTTCCAACATTTTGCTTCAGCTTTACTTGGCTGGATGCAAAATATTCTGATCTCTGCTTCTCTTTTAATCCTTCCAGTCCTATTATATTGATAAACTCCCCAATTCATGTGAAAACTGTGGCAGTCTTCAGACCTGGCATTTCTTTTGATAGGTGAATATTTTCCAGGATCCAAGGGATGCTGAGCTACACTTGCATGCCTCCTTCACTTCATCTGGAGAACTGCTTGCCTCTGTGGTCACACTTGCCCCTCGGGGTTTAGGTACCATTGACACAAGTACTTTTTCTTTACTTTCTTCTGCACCAAAGCTATTACAGGGCTTTTCTTATTCCATAGACTTGAGAGTTTCTCATAACTCTTGGTTCTGATGTTTTGTGGGAAGCAGGCTGGATGCTGGAAGTTATCAGTCAATTTAGGGCTGACTTGTAATGTGTTTATAGGTAGGTCGTTGATTCCCGTTACTTTTAATTAAAGCTATGTTTTCTCGTCTTAATACCTTACAATATTATGTACATACAGTTGCCATGGAAAATAAAATGTGATAGGCTAAAGTTTGCCTGAGAACAGGAAAAGAGAGATGTGTTATGTAGTGAAAAGTACGAAATTTAATACTAGCGGTATAAAAGAAGTTGCACATAAAGTTGTCTCCTTCCTTATAGAAATATAGCTCTACGAGCAGCCTGTGTGACATCTTAACATTAGCAATTGAAGTACGTGTACAAAGCATGAAGGCTAAATACTTACACTTCCAAAAAGACCACTGTTCTCTCATAGGATAGAGGACTTTTATTATTGCACTAATAGCTGGCACTTAAAATTAAGGAGAGTTTAAGAAATATGGGGAAAAACTGGATTAGGTATTTCTGCAGGAATATTTATTTTTTAAAGATTGCAAACGTACCTGTGATTTATCCTAGATAACTCACACTGGAAGTAATAGTCAAGCCTTGATCTGGTATTTTTTAACAGAAAAAAAGAACTCTTCAGCTTAATTTGAGTGTGGGTATTTCAAAACGGGTATTTGCAAACTCAGAAAAAAAGACCTTTTCATTAATCCACCATTTTGGAAACAGTCACACTAACCCACAACCACATACAAATACAAAAATCCTAATGGGACTATTTTCTTACTAAGCCTGTAATAGTTTACATTCACCTAATGGCCTGGGGTTATAAGCAAACTACTCAATTAGAGAATTTAGGCTGGTTGCCCACATATTTTAGAGCAAATTATCCCTTCACAAATGCAGAACCCCCTATATAAAACGCCTAAACAGTATTTCCTGTTAAAAAAAGCAAAAAAAATACTATTCCCTAAATTCCCACCTTAAGCCTACTAAGTATTCCTCTTTATGCTAGTGTAGCCATTTTATGGAGAAATATTTGTTTTTGCTCACGTACTTCAACCTAGACCCTTTTGCTGGAATGTTTTTAACCTTCCAAGCAGCTAAAAAATGCTAGTGCATCTTTTTTTTTTTTTTTTTTTTTTCTCAGAGTAAGATTTTAGAGAGTAGTTTCCCACTCTGGAACAGAGAGGTCTTCCAAAAGCCTGGTGTTTTGAAGCTTCAGGGATAACTAAGCTTCTTCTAAGGGCACTCTGAATTATCTTTTAGTGCTTACTATTTCTTCTACTGTGTCTTTAATTTAAAAGAGAGGTTGATGCTTTCAACCTATAAACACCCCTTAAAAGTTCCTCACCCTATTATGCCAAGCTGCTGCTCCTAATTGTATGCAGCTGGGTGGATCATTGAAGTCTCATTTCAAAGACAAAGATTTTAAAAATAGAATGAATCAGATATCAGCTCCTCATAACAGACCTGCTTCTGACATGGAGATGAGCGTCTCCCTTGTAGTGTTTGATCATAAGAGGGCAAGTCCAGCTCAGGCCCAAAGTGGGTGGATCAGTATCATGAGTCCGATGGCACTGGTGTGGTTTTGAGGCTGTGGATGGAGGGGTCCCCCCCTCTGTTCCTCCCATGCTGCTGTCTGCTTTCATGATCAGGTGAAATGACTTTGTGGGAGATGCAATATGAGCTGAAGGAACTGTTGGTTGGTCGATCTGCAAGTGGTTGAGACACAGATACTTTTGCAAAGCAAAATATTTCATGTATGCCATGAGTGCTGTCACGATTATGAGTACCAGTGATGTGCCCTTTCTCTTGTTTGAGACCTGGGGTAAAGAATGGGGATGCTGCTATCTCTTGCCTTCATGGCATTTTTGGAAGCTTATGATAACTTTTCCCATGATTTCAGTCAAGGCAGAAACTTTGTCCACAGCATGTAGATGGCCTTGTTCAAAATTCTGCTGAAGCCAAAGAGTTGGTTGTGGGACACAGGTTGTGTTCATCTGAAGACAGAATTTAGCTCAAAATGTGAAAACATATGCAGTGTGACTTAAGTTAATAACTGAAAAGCCTTTTAGTAAAGCAATGAGATGGTGAGGAAACATCTGAATGCCCAAGGAAGGCTTTAGAGCAGATGAGCCCACCATTCTTTACATGCTTAACATTTCCAGTTCTAACTGCTTTCCCTCAATGCTTTATGTAGTCCCCTCATCCTTAAATGTCAGAATCTGGGATTTCTTCACCATGGCACCCAACACAAGCGGACACTTTAGAAGGCATGGGTATTATAAAATTAGATGAACAGAACAATCTCCTGGACCAATGCACAGCTCAGATTATACAGCAGCAATGGCAAATAAAAAAAAAACATATGCTGTCTTGCAACTCTGCTAGTCTGCAAAAATTGTGAAGGGCAAGGATAGAAAGAATAGATTAAAATTGCCAAGTAATTAAGGAGATTTGTGTCACAAAAGTATCAGAGGGAATCAGGTCTCAGTCCTGCATTATGTGAAGTACCCTACTAAAGTTCTGGGGAAGCATGCAGCTAAACTATCCCACTTAGACTCAGATGAAGGATTAGGGTCTAATTTCATCCAACACTTAAACAATAGAGAAGAGGTAAATTCTAAATTAAGAAAGCACGTGTTAAAGAACAAAAGATTACCTCAGTTGAATAAAAGCAGTTAATCACAGAGTGAAGAATCAAATAATTATTTCGGATATATAAAAATTAATTTAACAAATAGATGTCAATGCACAGACTTTTGAAAATGATGCTAAAGAAGTGTCTTCAGGAGAGCTTTAAAATCAGCAGACTGCAGGTGGCTATTCCACGAGTAAGCTGTCCTACTCTTAGGGAAATCAATAGCTGTTCTACCAGTAGGGAATAATATACTAAAGAAAATTCTTAACAGCACCAGAAAAACAAAAGGCAAATATTCTTCATTTTCTCAAATGTGCTCATCAAGCAGGGTTTCTTCTATTAAGGTGGAATTTCCTTATTAAAAAGTATGGTAAATTACTTGAAAAGCTAAGAATAATATCAAAGGAATACGCAAGTATTTCAGGACTCAAGATCAGACTAGAAATTCTGGAACAAACTGGGTAAAAACAAAATGCCCAAAATCTGTGTGATAGAATTTGATTAAGGTTTATTGGCTTTTTACTACAATTTCCAATTTGACAGGCCCTACTAAAGCTAAAATTGAATTTCATATACAAAGCTTATGTGGTTATGTTTGTTATTAGCATTGTCTTCCCCAGAGATATTTGGATTTTGTTTAACTGAAAAATAAACAAGTTAAATGCCGAATTGCCTGGCTAAGACAGTTATATGATGTGGTCTTTTCCTTTCATTACAAAGATTGTGAGTTTTGGGATACATGTTTAGGAGTTTGTGGTTACTTTACTTTAAATCTAATACTGTGGACTTATAATGTTTTTGTCCAATGTTCTGCTCTTTTCATATAAAGTTCTGTGTCCTGGCCAATTTATGGCCAGACTTATCCAATAAACAAGTTTGTAGGAATGCATTTATAGATTGTTAGAAATATGTGTGGTGCCTGCACTTTTCTCAGCAATAATGCTGTGACTTATTTTTACTGTTATTTTTTAGTTATAATACAAGAAAAAGTGAAAAATAATTTGCATATATCAGAAGTTATTTTCCTAAAAAAATAGAAAAAATAGGAAGATGCATAAGTCAAGATTAAAAAAATACCTAACAAGTATGGATGGATTCCGCTGCTCTTGGATGCCCAGCCCAAGCCATTTTAAAGAGACTTGATTTTAAAAGGTTAGACAGTTAGTACTTTCTGAAAATTAGATCCCTTGCAGTATCTCACCTGAACCCACAAAATCTTTCTGAAAGTTTTCTTGGTAAATCAAAGTGTAAGCAAACAAGCCAAACACGAAAGCTTATGATTTGTCAATACATATATCAGATAGGTATAATTTAGTATGTTACTTTACTGAATAGGAGATGGATAGTTACACTGTGGAATTTTCTAGGAATCTCAGGACCAATTTGCTAGCCGTGAGTCATTCAAGCATAAAACAGAGACAGCACCAAACTGTTTACATCTTAAATATAGGGAAAGAAACAAATGGCAGGTGAGCCATCAATACGACAATACTGTTTTATTAGTAATGTACCAAATACTGTTATTTTTCACTGATCTTCTCAAGTGCACTATGGTATTAGATCTTCTGTGAAAATGAAGGGAGGTTGTGAGGTTTTGAAGAACAAATTGCTAAGACAAGCACCTAGCAAAATGAGAATAAGTAAGTGTTCATTGTACCTTAGGTTAAGATGTTCAGGATTAGCATCTATCTGTCTTAAAGTGAAGGTAATTAAATGAATGTGTAGAATGACTATCCTTCATAAAGAATTAAAATTACCGACATGCATGAAATGCATTATAGTATATTTTTCTGCTTTTCTGGCATGAAAGAGATGATCTAGTATTGATAAATGTATATTACTTAATAAAATAAGTCAGACATAACACAAATATATGTTTTGCCCTAAAGCAAAAATCCTAGACTTTACTACATGCTATTTCTATTTTCTTGTAACCTCCTTTATTCTTAGTAGGACTCGATGTGCTACTTGTGCTGGAAATTGAGCCTTTTCTAGCACATTTTATTCTGGTTTGTTTTGTCTAGAGAACTGAAGTTTTATTTCAGATTTTTCTCATCCCCAGTTTCCCATCTGCACTTTACCTTTGGCTCATTACAGCTTTATTATTGGCCTTACGTTTCACTGGTTGGTTGACTATAGGTCAGTTCATAACCGGAACATGGAGAGTACCCCAAAAATGTGCAATACAAACCCAACTCACTATTCCAAAATGGCAGTTCCCAGGTGTGTTTTTAAAATCCAAGACATTAATTTTACCTAAGCACCTCTGCGTAGCCAAAGCAGGCTTAGAATGACCTTGAATCCTATCCTTTGAGGTCATTGGGGTGATTACAGGAGAAATTCTGCTTTTTGTCCATCTCCTATATGTATTTAATGAAATACATATATTTTAAGAAAGTTAATATTTTTGACATTGTTCTAATATAAGTAATTCAAGCTCTGTTTCAGACGTTTGCTAGTATGACACACTATGAAAACATCATGTTGCCTGGGAGTTTTGCATGTGGAGGGATTAAATTCAGATCTTAAATTATCTAAACTAGAAGCAGTAATAGTTGTGGTAAAAGATACTCAGTAGCTGAAATATGTTCTGAAATTCTGAATGCTTTCAAATTTCACATTCTTTGAAAAGTTGTTTGAAAATCATGTGTGTGAAAAGACTAACAGAGGTTACAACATTAAACATGAACACAAAGCAACTGTTGTTCATTGTCCTTCAGCTTGCAAGATATATATTTGCTTGCAAGGGGAGCTCTAATACTTGTCATCTTTAACTGAATGAAATCACAGATACTTTTACATGTGGATTTTATTATATGAATTGGTTTATAAGCCTGCTATTTAACATGATTATATGAATTACGAACTGTGATTTTATTTCTTTTATAATCTTTGTAGAGCTTGCCATATTTTTACATGTCTATGTCTGGCACTGTGCACCTTTGAAACTGTGCCAAAAATATTTATTGTCCTATTTCTGGCATTCTGGGACTCCACGGTTCCGTTTGGTTTCCAACCAGGACAAAGCTTATTAGCAGATCCAGTTCTCGGTACTTTGCTGAAAACAATTTTATATGTAAATTTAATACTTCATTACAGTAAGCTCTTGTAGCAATCAGGAGTATGTATGAAATGCATTTAATGTAGGTAATGTTCTATCTACCATTTTCAGCAGTTATCAAAAGCAAAATATATGTACTAATTAGGACTTTCCTTCTCATTGCCTGTCTCCTCCAGCTTGACTAATAAGAAAGCACTAAAATGCAGTCAGGTTGAATAGAAACGGGATACCGTTCCCACACTGGTCTGTGCTCTGCACACACATGCAGCGCCCTCGAAGGGAGGCTTGCTGCAGTAAGAACAGCACATTCTCATTTGCCCCTTAAATCACATTTACTTGGTTCCAAATTCCATTATTCTTAATCAAGTAAAAGTCCTCTTAAGGTCAACAGGAGTTTCATTCAAATTACTTCATAATTTGGCCCTCATTTTTTGGGTTAGTTCCCACTTTGCCCAGTAGGCACGACCATATTAAAAAGGCTATTGAAAAGCATTCTTTATTTTGTTTAGCTTTAAGGAAATAGATGTTAATAAAATTTAAGGATGTACTTATGTGTTTATTAAAGAGGAGGAATCCTGTTGAATCAGAACCCTAATTTGTTTAAAGAGCAAACGGCTCCGGGAAGCAAAAATAATATAGCTGACTTAGGTATTAGTACAGCTCAAATACTTTCAGTGAGAATAATCATGCTTTCATTTGGAGACTAGGGAAAATTGATTTAGTATGTTTTTTTACAGAACATTGAGTTATTGTTTATACAGTCATTTTTCTAACTATAAACATGTATTACTCATTATAACCATTAAAGAGTCAGAAGCTTGAAGTCATGCCTATCAGGGAAGGGAATGCACTTATATGTGTATAATAACTGCTTCTAAAACTTCATACATTATTTGAAGCATAACTTATCTCAAATAGAGGCAAAACCATCTTTCTGCTTCTCATGTGACAATTTCACACTAGCTTCTTCTGTTTGTTCATGAGATCTTAATGACAGAACAAACACATACATTTCAGTGTTTTATGAGAAATCACTTTCCTGATTCATTGTGCCACAAAAATAATCCAAAGTTTAACCATGTTCCTAAACACACTGTCAGAGATTTATAGTACTCAAATGAGGATGAGACTGCCATCCTGGCTTTAAACTTCATGGTCTTTCAAGGATAGAAAGTTTGCACTCTAGGCTATTAACAAAGAGGTTTAGGACACAAAGAGGTTTTCTTGATTTAAAGCTTTTAAATATTTACATTTTTTTGCCATAGAACAATAATCAGCAAAATAATAATAGTAATAATTGTACTACTAATAAGTAATACTAATAGTTATATAGTAATAGCAATAGCAACAGTAACAGCAACAGTGACAGTAATAGTGATGGCAATAGCAAAAGCAATAGTCAATAATAGTAATAATAATATTAATAATAGTTATTATTAATCAAAAGCAAAGGTGTTAATCACAACAAGAATAATTTATGGAATGGAAAAGTTCATCTTGGCTTTTTCTGATGATCGTATGCAACTGTTAAAAGATTTTTGTATGAACCATTCACTTGAAATGATATCTTTTGGCCTGATGAATTATGCATTACTTTTTCAGGTAATAATTTATTATCTAGAGTCAGATGCAAAGATATCATGGTTTAACCCCAGCCAGCAACTAAGCCCCACAAAGCTGCTCACTCACTCCCCACCCAGTGGGATGGGGGAGAGAATTGGAAGAGTAAAAGTGAGAAAACTCGTGGGTCGAGATAAAGACGGTTTAATAGGTAAAGCAAAAGCTGTGCCCACAAGCAAAACAAAACAAGGAATTCATTCACTACTTCCCATCGGCAGGCAGGTGTTCAGCCATCTCCAGGGCTCCATCATGTGTAATGGTTACTTGGGAAGACAGACACCATAACTCTGAACATACCCCCTTTCCTTCTTCTCCCCCAGCTTTACATGCTGAGCATGATGTCACATGGTGTGAAATATTGCTTTGGTCAGTTGGGGTCAGCTGTCCCAGCTGTGTCCCCTCCCAGCTCCTTGTGCACTCCCAGCCTGCTCGCTGGTGGGGTGGGAAGCAGAAAATGCCTTGACTCCGTGTAAGCACTGCTCGGCAATAATGAAAACAGCCCTCTGTTATCAACATTGTTTTCAGCATAAATCCAAAACATAGCCCCATATGAGCTACTGTGAAGAAAATTAATGCTACCCCAGACAAAACCAGCACAAAAGGACTTCATTAAAGTGCTGCAGCACTGAAATGCCCTCCATGATAAAACACCGAAAAGCTCAGGGAATAAGAGTCAACTGTAAGAATACAGACATCTGTCACTGCAAATATTACAGTTTGATGAGAAAATCAAAAGAAGCATATACTATTGCATGTAAAAAATTAAATCAAAGCTATGATACCTTCCTCAGTGCTGCTGTTGCAGAGCTTGTTTCTAAAGAACATCGTACCAAAATACGGCATGAAAGTCACCCCACCTCAGGAACACCACCTTTTTGTATGCTTTGAAATGATTAAAATATCATGAATGAAACACAGTTTATTTGGTTAATCTGTTTTTAAGCCTTTCTTGCAGCTTCCAAGTTATATCTGCCTCATGGCTTCAGGCCTGAAGTCTTTCTAGCTCACCAGTTCCCTCTACGAGGGCTCTGTCTGTCCATTGTAATCTGAAAAATGTTCTTTAGATCTTTTCCCAGTCCCAGACCTAGCTGAAACTTGCAACAAGACAAGAAAATAGTCTGGAGTCATTGCTATCACTCATGTCAGTTAAGAGTAAAGTGCAGGTTTGATGTAACAGATATGTCCACACAAGGAAGTTATTAATTATGTATGTATTTTCCTGATTTGGAAAAAAAAAAGTTCCTATATTGCTTTATCAAATATATTATTGTTAACTTTTTTTTTTTAAACCAAAGCTCAATTACACAGAACATTCATAAATGTGTATTAATTACTATGTGTGTGTTACTCCTAAAGTGCCAGCATGCACCGATTCTGATCAAGATGCAGAGGAAACAGAGTCCAGGCCGCAAGAAACGTGATCCATTGTTGGCTTGATTCAGTTTTGGCTTATGCTAACACCACTGGCTGAGGTACATTCAGCTGAGGATGGGATGTAAGGATGCTGCAGCAATCCAGATGCTGACACCAAATCCATTCCACCAGTGGCGGTAGAGTAGCTTTGCAGTGGAAAGCAGAGCCACAGTGAGGAGTGCCTGGACTGTGTCCATGACAGCTCAGGCTTGCGTTAATCACTGAGGTGCCCATGGGGCGCGAGGAACTGGCCTGAAGCAAAACTGTGCTCTTGAGGAATCCCCTGTGGTGTACAGCAATGAGCACAGAATGGCTGACTGAAGCAGAGTAACCGGGGCACAGTACCCCAGTGTTGGTCTGAGCAATGCAGCACAGAGCAGCACCTAATTCTCAAACTTCATTGACTAACCATGTGGTGAAAAAACTAGTGGGATGGCAGCACATGCAGACCATAGTCAATAATGGTATGGGTAGCAGTGTTTGTGATGTTAAAGCTATCTACGTACCCTCATCTGCTGCAATGACATCTCCATTTGCAATGT
This sequence comes from Phalacrocorax carbo, assembly GCF_963921805.1. Lineage (NCBI taxonomy): Eukaryota > Metazoa > Chordata > Aves > Suliformes > Phalacrocoracidae > Phalacrocorax > Phalacrocorax carbo. The sequence continues at coordinate 25,478,823 of NC_087517.1, read as the reverse complement.
AGACAATGGTTCTGTTTCAACATCTAAATTCTCCCATCATCTAAATGACTCAAACTACATGTCCTATCTAGCCAGAGAAGTCCAAAAGGGACCACTTTAAGAGAATGCTGCACATACTTCAGAAGTCTAATTAAAAACCTCAAGTAAACACAAATCAGCAAAGCTGATAGGATTTTCCTAAGGATGTATAGGACCATATATTAATTTAGAAAAATAAATCAGACTACTAGGCTACATATATTCCTAACATATGTGAGTGTTTTGAGTGTTATAATGGGAAAACTGTTTTTGAAGGCAGAACAGTCTTAGGGTGTGAGACCAAAACATTATAAAAAAAGTTTATTGCTAATTGTTCAGTGTTCTGCATATAGAGGGACTGAAAGCGCTAAATGCTATCTATGATGCTGGGGAAAATTCTGGAGAGGTACTCTGCCTTTAGAGTAGTTACGCAGAATCAGGTTAAACACCAATCCCACTGATACTGAAGGATTTTGAAAGGTATTTATTTAGAGTTTTAGATACTCTCCAGGGCACAGTTTTGAACCACACTAATGAAAATTTTAGGCTGACTGATTCAAAGTTATAGTTTTATTCTCACCAGCTACATGGGCACCATTTCTTGTTTTAGGTAGTCTTGGCTCTGAAGCAAAGTGGTAGCTGCATGGTATCATATAATATCACAAAGCTGAGAGACTTATCTGCATGTAAAGTTCAATAATGGTAGCTAATAACACCTTTTTAAAACTACCAGTTAAATAGGTTCATAATTGTATAGCAGTGATTAGAACTTCATGGAGGAGGCCTGCATAAAAATCAATTCTATAACAGGGCCTAAGGACATGAGTACAGCCTGGGATCTTCCTCACAATTCTGGTTCAGCCCTGAATCAGGGCTGGATTTTGTGGTAATCTGGAAAAGGTTATGACAATTCTGGAAAAAAAAAAAAGGAGAAGATTCTTGGAGATGCCAGTATTTGCTATAACATTTAAAAAGCATTTAAATATGGTATCATTATTATTTGGGTTTACTTTAAGTGGATACTATGCTAGACCATGGAAAAAGATGTTTGTATGCTTAAAAATGTTAGCTTAAAGATGAAGGGTTAAATCAGCTTCTTTCCAGCAACACACCACATTGAAGTATCAAAACTCGGAGTGGACTATAGCTGCATTTCATCTGAAACCAAAAAGGAAGACATCCTTGCAGCAGAGGAATAGTCATTGCTACAAGGATTTAAGCAGGTTTGGCTCTAGAGTGCAAGCTGAAGCAAACGAAAGGCTTAGTTACCAAGTCTTTTTTCACTTGGAAAGGAAGGAACAGTCTAGGTCTCAGTGAGGAAAATAAAGCTGTAGACATAGGTTACAGTTTTGACCTCTGTACCTTATAGCAGAGCATTTCTAGTGGAGTCAGTGGTGCTGCATTGAAGGCTGTAATTTTACTTTTGCCTTGAATTAACTTACTTGAAGCCCTTTCTAGACTATGATTTGCAGCTGAAGTTGTCGCTTAGCTGATATTGAAACTAGTTAATAATGTAGAGTAGCAAGATTCACTCTGAACACTGCCAAAAACTAAACAAATTGATTTCCCAATGCCAAAACTAAGAATGAACGCCTAGCAGATGATCAGGCTCAGCAGTCCTACTACTTAAAGCTTGAAGCTGACTGTGTTGCCTGAAAAGGTGGTGGAATATCTTGTTTGTCCTCACCTGGCCTAAAAGCCTTGCCTATTCTGTTCAGATTTACATTAGTTTTAAAATTGTTGTACTGCGTCTGGCTGGGATGGAGTCGACTTTCTTTATAGCAGTCTGTATGCTGCTGTGTTTTGGATTTTGTGACTAAAACAGCACTGATAATACAGCAATGATTTGGCCATTGCTGAACAGTACTTGCACAGTGTCAAGGCTTTCTCTTTTTCATGCTATGCTCCCTCAGTGAGCAGGCTGGGGCTGGGCAAGAAGTTGGGAGGGGAGGCAGTCAGGACAGCAGATCCAAATTGGCCAAGGGGATATGCCATACCATATAACACCATGCTCAGCAATAAAACTGGGGTAGCAGAATAAGAAGGTGGGGGGTTTTGTCTTCCAGGGTAAACAATTGCTTTAAGACTGGCCGGGCATTGGTCTGCTTGTGGGAGGTGGCAAGTTATTTCCCCCGCATTGCTTTTTTCTTTCCTTCACTTACTAAACTCTCTTTTAACCCAACCCACAAGCTTTCTTACTTTTACTCTTCCTAGACTCTCCTCCACCCCACAGAGGGGGAGTGAGGAGGCTGTGTGGGTGTTTACCTGCTGGCCAGGGTCAACCCACCACTACTGGAAAACCCCCAACATTTACAGGGTGTGTTACAATGCATTGTTACATATGACAAGTTCAATAATGCAGGGTCAGCTAAAGGTATGCAGCTTCTGCATGGGAATTTCTACTTCAGGACAGGTTGGGAAGGACTTCCTTCCACATCTGTGCACATGCTCCCACTTGTGTAGCCATAGTGGTAAAACTTCTGAGCCAGGGCACTGAAGACCATGTGAGAAATACAGTGCAAACAGAGCAAGTATTCTCTGTTCCTCAGCCCTTTTGTCATAGGACAAGTGATGATGGGTGTTAGCCGGGACAGGACACAGCATATGAGAACTGATAAAGCAGAGCACCGAAAGAGCACTGCTATTCCAGCAATGTAAATTAAAGAAATGCTTCTCTCCAGATAAGCTCAACGGTCGCCTACTGGAGCGAAGGGGACAGTGAGAGCGGTCTTCCTGTGTAACCCTGAGGCGCCTCCAGCGCCTGCCGCGGAGGACGCCCGTCAGCACCTGCTCATTGGCAAAGGCTCAACCTGAGAGCGGCAGAAAGCTGCTGCAAACCTTCACACGGCAGTTGGATCCTCATGTTCCCAGGTTTTAGTGTTAAAACTTTCTTTTTTCTGTCAACAAGTAGCAGCGACCGCAGCACACACACAGACATTCCCGCCACGCCTCAGCCGCTGCCCGCCTCACACCACGGCCCGGCCCGGCCCGGCCCCGCCCCCGTGCCCGCGCGCCCCGAGCAGCCAGGCGCTGATTGGCTGCCGGGGAGGCGCGGGGCCTGATGGGAGTGCTGCCCCGGTGGCCGGGCCCCTCCTTCGGCGGGCGGCGGCGGCGGGATGTGCGGTCCGGCCCGTGGCAGGTACGTGCTGGCGGGGGGCGGGAGCGGCCCGGCCCGGCCCCGAGCGGCTCCGCGATAGGGGCTGGCTCCGCTGTGAGCGGGGCGGCGGGAGTGGGGCGCCCGGCGCTGCCCGCGGTCCGGCCCTGGGCCCCGCGTCCCCGGGGCCCGGAGCGGGGCGGCCGGCCGGCCGGTGTCCACGCCCTCTCCCGCCTCGCCGGGGAGCAGGGCGGCAGCGGGCCGAGGCGCGGCCTGGGGAAAGGAGGCCACTGGGAGCGGGCGGCGGGTGGCTGGCTTCCCTCCCGCCCGCACAGGAGCAGGGGAGCCGTGGGGTTTCCCCGGCTGGCCGCAACGGCGGGAGCCGGGGCTGACATCTGCCGCCCTCCGCCCTGCCCGCCAGCTCTCTCCTCGGGCTGCCGGCGGCCGCTGTCGCAGGCTTCGAAAATAGCGCCCTACCCACCCACTCCTTGCTCCGCCGCTTTGGAGCCTCTGCGTGGGAGCTGATTTGCCTTGTTAATTACGGCTCTGCAAAGCCCAGGGCCTCCATAGGAGGCTTCCGAACAGAAACAGGTGAAAATGGAGTTTAAGTTGAAGAAAATTCAGTATCTGGTTTTAACTGAGAGGTTCTAGGACAAGCTAGCAGTCGGTGGAGGGTGATGCTCTAGTTTTGTTTTGCCTGTTTCCTTGTCCTCGGTGCTCACAGCTGGAGAAACTTTTATGGTTGCAGTTGAAGTTTCTGAGGTCAGTAAATTGTGTGAGAATATAAATTTTGGGTGGGAACTTTGTGAGCAGAACTGGAGATTCAATTCAAAAGGTAGAACTTGTTTACTTTGTAATGCTAAATATCTGCAAATATTTACATAAAATGAAATCACGAACTTTACAAAAGAAACTAATTTAAAGAGCATTCCCCCTTCCTTCAGGGGAAAGGTCTATGGGTCTGTACACAAAGCCTTGATTTCTAGTTTCTAACTTTTTTTTTTTCTTTTAATATGACTTGTCTCGATGTCATTCAGTCTTGAATTTCAGCATGTCAGTTATTAAAATTTCTTTTGGAGACACCGATTTTTCTTGAGAGCTTTTAATCTTAAAACATCAACAACAAGCTTGAAGAAATTTGAGACTGACTTGATAAAAGTGTAATGAGATCATCCAACTATTTTCTCCATCTGGATGAATAGGTTGGTGGATGATTTATGTAATTGTTCATGATTCATCCCTCTTTCAAAATAAAAACTTTGTCTGTGCTGATACTCTTACTGTGGCACTTTTGCTTTGCTGTTTCCTAACTAAACTGTATATATTTGGGGTAGAGAGGTGCTATCAGGAAACATTTTTAGAGAGTCAGGTAATAAAATTGGTGGTAGAGTTTACTTAAGTGTCTATGTTAAGTGTTTTTTAACACTTCTGTTGTCTGTTTTAAGCCTGGGCCTAGGAAATGTTGCAGCTACCTTATTTGTGTATTAAATCAGTGATAATGTTTGTGGAAATAAGTCCAATTGCAGCAGTGCTCGGTGAGTGGAAAGGACAGCTCCGTGCTAAAGGAATGCTGTCTTCAGAAGGAAAAAGTGCTGTGCAGTAATTTGGTTAGAGCATGGGAAGAAAGGAGACTTGTGGAAGGATGGCTATTACCGTGAACAGCAGGACAGCAGTGGTAGGTATGTGAAGTGGCAGGTGAGGAGGAACAAGGAGAGTTTGAAGCAGTTGAAAATTACTTATGTTGTCATGTCAAAAAGAAGAGAAGGAAGGGAGGGAAGGAAAACATCTGAGGCACTCCATAGAAATGATAGAAAAGTCTCCATCTCCTAACTAAGGATTCAGTGGCTAAACTGTAAATCTGAATCTGGTGGCCCTAATCCCTTAATACCTCATTGGGGAAGGGTTTTGGTAGTATTACTTGCGGAGCAGCATATGTAAAACCTGTCAGTATCATAGTTCATGTAAGATTATGTGCATGGTGACACTTGTCAAACCTGTTTCTCTTCCAGGTATTTGCCAGATACTTTAAAAAACATATGTAGAGATAGCACTGTAAATGTATTATTGACAAAGGTCAGTGTCAGCAATAGCTCACTGATAACCGATGCCCAAAAGATCTTTTAACACTTCTACTGCAGATGTTCCCAAACTATGGCCTGAAGGAAAATGGCACACAAAAAGGCTGCATGAGCATGTCTGTGTCTCTGTATGTCCACACCTGAGAGCTGCCGCCGCTCTTAACAGCGGTGGCAATGCTAGGGAAGCAAACTAGATTTGGGACCCTGGTGTTAAGTTTACAAACTTCTTGATTGGCTATTTGATGTAGCTTTCTTTATTGTTTTGCAATAAAGATGCTATCTGTATCTGTAGAAATATTTGTGAACAAAGTGTCTGCTCAGATCTACTGCAATACCTGTCATGCAGAAACTTGCCTGTAACTGCAAAGTGACAATTGTATAAAATTCTCAGTGTTAGTGTTCTTGAAAAATAAAAATATTGCTGATGTTTTACTGAGGTGAGTTGCTGTTGTAGTGATTGTTTTAAGAATTTACTCAGGAGTCCAAGGGGTAGTTGTGCTTTTTCTGTAGCTCACCCCTTTGTGTAAGTAATTTGGTAGTAGCAGAGCTAATTTGTCCATCTGTTCTAGCTTCATTTTGGCGGCATTTCAAATACGGATTTCCTTATCTTTAAGGATTGGGTTTTGAAATCACGAGGCCTATAGTTCTGGGTTCTGGAGTCCTTGGCTTTCTTAAAAGGTGAAGAGGTTACCATACTATAGTAGCATTTGTGCTAGTGAGCAGCGTGTGTCCAATATTGTATTAATTTGTTCTGACAGCCTCAGACAATCTGGAAACAAGTTTGGATTGAGAATAGGTTTCTTTATCTTCCAATTTTTGGCCAAAGCTACCTCCATAAACGAGATAATCACATTTCTGCCTAACTGGATCAGTCCTTTGTTTTAATAAGTCTTACTGAGTCATTCCAGAGTCAAAAACATTTGAGCCCTAGTTGGAGTTGAGCATGAGTTTACTGTTGGGGTTGACATGAACCTATCACTTTTACATTCACTGTGTAAAAACCTCTAAATAAAGTGACTGGAGACAAATTCTGCCATCGAAAGGTTCAAAGTAATTTGATTCCATCTACCTGCTGATGGAAAGCTGCTACACTTTTGTTTCAGGAACCCAGACCCAGATCATGAAATTAGTGCTGTCCATGGGTTCCAGGTTTCTGTAGGGTGAGGTCAGCTACTTTTGCACCTTTGGAATTGCTTTAGGGCTACTTGATGGGCCAGTGACTGTGCTGTGTGTTGTGTGCAGGGAAGACCTGCCAATGTAGTGCTTTCCTAGAGCAAGTGAGATCTCTCTGAAACCGATTATTTGAGATTGTACAAAGGAAGAACAATAGTGCTATCCAGTATGTTCTTGTTGATGAGAGCATAAAAAGGAAGTAGATTTACTGGTGATGAACTCTGTTGCAAATACTAGGATATTAATGCTGGATGCCTGGAGTGACAGCTGAAAAGGAATGTTGAGAGTTATGCTCATGAGCAGCAGAAGAAATAATTGGAAATCAGTTTCTTAAATAATCCTGCTTAATAATAAGTTTTAAAAATTGTTTTTCTGCTGGAAGATTTTGGTAGCTTTTTCAGCAGTTATTTTCTGCCTCTGTTTTTGAGGGCTTCCCTCTGGTTAAATATTTCCAAAGTAAAAGTAAGTTTGGCCACATCAAGGCTGATCAGTTGACTTGCAAAATGGCCTGTGAAACAGAAGACTGAATTTAAAAATAACATGTAGGTAGATAACTAGGCAATGCTTTATGTGATACTTTGATTCCTTTAGATACTGGAATAAATTTGTGAATCTTGGACTATGTTGTTAGATTGCTCCTAAGTGCTTAATGCTTCACTTTTAGCTGTGAATTCTTGTAGAAGATTGATAGCTCTGCCAACACTTGTCCACAATAGAAGATGGGTGGATTAATTTCAAGATGGAGGGTAAGTAAAATCGTGTAACAATATCTTTAGTCTAGAAGATGGGAGTATGCAGGACATGTTTCTAAATGCCTATTTGTTGACTCTTAATGCTGGTTGAATGTTAGTGCTTAAGTTTTCTCGATATATCACTGAAAAGTCCAGTAGTGAGACATAATGACCAAAAATATTCTTTGCCAAATCCCTAAACCATGTGGCTGTCCTTTATTTCCTTTGCAGTACTAGGCCTGGCACTGGCTTCATTAACTTATATAAATATAGTTTTAACTCTTTCTGTAAATATAAATAGTTTTGTGGTGCTTTATTGGGATAGGTTGAGCAGCATCTGTGAGTTGAAAGATTGGTTGCTGTTTTAGGTCAAAATGGATATGTTCAGAATATCATTCTATGTCTGTTTTAAAAAATATTTTGGTAGCTACTTATACATGTCTCTCTTCCTAACTGTTTTTGTTGGCTTGTATATTATTGAATGGTGTACTGAACTTATGAGGAAGAGGTGTGAAGTTTTTGGCTGCTCTCCTGGCAAGAGTGAGTTGTTCAAATCTAGGTTTGCCTTTACATATTAATTGATTTCAGAGCCTGCCATACAAAACTCCTTTAAAGGCAAAACTTTTGGTGAAATGTCAGTTTTGTGTAATAAAAAGAAACTGGCTTTCCTGGTGATGCAGTATGGTGAATTTGTGGCCTGAAGGATGGAGGAAGAGGAAGATAGTGGCTTTTTACTTCTCAGAAATCAGGAAAGATTTCTAGGAGGTGGATTCCAAGTTGTTCCTAAGGGGAATTTTACTGGAGATGATAACACTTACTTGCAGTTGCTTATAATTTATTTAGAGCATGTGTCTTTGTATGGAACGAATAGTAATAAAATGCTTAAGTTCTCAGGTTAGGGCTTCCTGTACATATTCTCTTTGTTTTGCTTATTCTCTCTACTTGTTGATTATATCCTTGTTTTACTTCCCACCCACATATCCATTATTGCTGTACATGCATTATAGGTTTTCATCTTTTGTGGTGTAGGAGAGGCCTTCAGTTTAGTCATGCCAACTGTAAAACAGATTCCTTACAGTCCCTTCTGTTTGTCACTGTTAAAGCAGGAAAGCTTCTTACCTTTATGTAAAACAGATAAATATATTTATTATGAATATGACTTGTTGTTAGAAAACTGTTAATGTACAGTAATCCTCAAAACATTGACTTTTTTTAGTGACTTTAACATCTTTGTTCTTTCCATTGTAAGCAGGCAAAGCCTTCCACTGTGGAAGTATTAGAAAAAATTGATAAGGTATGTATTTGCTTTTTGGTATTGTTTGATTTTTGTTCAGAAATACACATCCTTTTTGCTGGCCATGTACTTCTTTCACATTAGTTAAAATACTGTAATGGAATTTTAAATTATTCTTATAATTATTCCATTTGGATGTACTAGAGATTTTGAGTTTCAGATGGACTGCTACTGTTTTTCCCCTTACTATCAGTCATTAAAGAAAAAACCATACTGTATAATAGTGAGAACTACAGTTTAAATATTTATTTAGAGAGCCTGAAATGGGGATGAATGTGAGGTTGGCTTGATTACACAATTTAATTATAAGTGATGGTTAAACTCCCATGTAATGGAAAATGTTACGAAAGCAAAGTTCCATTCATCAGGCTCATTAGAAAATGTATGGTTTTAAGTGCAAGAGTTGTAACTGTAGTGGTAGTAAGTAAGGTCAGGGGCAGAATAACTGAATAGACTGTTCAGTAATCAATTGTGATTTTTAGCCAGAATTTGTGACAGATGTCTGTACTCTATGGGGAAATTAACTGTTTTGAAATATGCTGTTGATACTTTGTTTTCCTTTTAATGGAAGTGTGAGTACTCCTGTTGTCACTTGAAATGCAGTCAAATGGTAATGCAGCAGAGCATTGCTTGATCACTTATTAATAAGCCAAAAGCATCATTCAGATGTTCTGGATTTCATTCTTAATGTGAGGAAAATACTGAAATGAAAACATGTGAAATGACAGAGGTTTCAGCAGTTTCCCATGTTAGTAGAAAAGTATTAGAAGCCTTTGAAATTCCACAGGTGCCTGATGAAAGTTTTAGGCAATGAAGTATGGTTGGTAGTGATTCATGTGATCGTAAAGATTGCCATTCATAAGATATTAGCATTTTACACTTGTCCCAAATATGCTGACACATTACAAATAGGAAAAAGTGCTGATTTGTAATATTTCTTCCCAACAGCGATGTGTTACTGCTAATACAGTGCAAGTGGTCCATATCATAACTTTAATAGTGTGATGTATTTATGCTATGAAAGTTATCTTTGGGTAAATATTGTCATTTATCAAAAAGCTGCTTGACTCTTCTAAGTATCAAATTGATATGGCTAATTTTAGCAAACACTTGAAGGCAGCTTAGTAAAACCACCAACTAAATTCACTAATAAGGTTGAACCCTATTTATTTACAGGAAATTCAGACATTAGAAGAATTTAGAGAGAAAAATCAGAGGCAACAGAAACTATGGGTTGGAAGGCTACTTTTCTACTCTTCACTTCTTTACCTTATCACCTGCTTAACTGTGTATTTGTGGTGTCTTCCCGATGAATGGACAGCAAGGCTGATTATGACGCTTCCGTTTTTTGCATTTCCGTTGATGTAAGTAAATATGGCCTTTTTTTTTGACTGCTGTCTCTGATAAAAGGAGATGGAAAGTACATCTCGGCAGGGGTTTGGGTTTTCTTTTGACAATCCTTAAAATGTCATAACTTGCTGAATTTTTTCTTGTAAAATAAATTCAAATAGTTAGGCAGCCACTTTCTTTGAGGGAAATGTCTCTCATGGGTCTGGGTTTAGTGTAGAACTAAGTCTTACTATCAAAAGATGTTAGCATCTAAATTTACTTGGCTTATCAAAATCATACTAGGGCTAGAGAGACATGTATCTGAACAGCTGCAAGGTAATGTAATGTAAGAGCATTATCTTAGGTTTTATTTCTACTGCTATTTGGAAAAGTAACACTACTATATCAAAGTGACCTAAGGTATGATGCCTGTATGTAAAAAAAAAACAAACAAAAAACACCAAAAACCAACAAACAACTAACCCACCATATAATTGGGGAAAAAAGTACAAGAATGAATGAATGAACTTGCTTTTACATATTAGGTGACAGTTAGCCCAGAGTGACTTGAAAGTTGCAGTCAACCTAAACATGTTGAGGACTAGTTTTACATAATTAGCTGTTTTTCTGGAAAACCACTGACTGTTTTTCTTCCATCAGAAAGTATCCTAACATCACTGGATGTGAATAGGAGAAAGTATTGTCTACTTTTTTGTTCTACTGAGCTGATTAGCTGCTCATCCTCATGGGTGGCTTTTGTTTTCTAAGAAAACTATTCTGAAAACAACAAAATGGGCTCCCACCTCACTAAACAGCTGCTTCCCTGCCTCCCTTTCCCCCAGATCATCAAGGAGGGGAAGCAGCCTACTGAGCATCTTTCCTACTGATGGGGAGCACAGTGCATTTACTAGTTTGCTGAAACGACCATCATACATACTGTCCATATTTGTACAGCACTTTTGTATGAAAACAAAGCTAGGGCATGGTCAAATCATGGACTTGAAAGGCAAAGTCAAATGTAAATATTTAAGTTCTTACAAGTTTGATTAGTGTGGGTCAGCATAACATAACATGCAAAAAAAAATCCCCAAACTTGAAGATGCTTTTTGCAGGTCATACTGTGTTATGCATAATGTACTTATGTGCTGCTGTTATGGTATCCTGTGGGGAAGATACATGGGTAGCAATATCTTGACTGGAAAGGATTAATCTCAAAATTAAAGCTCAAATTAATCTTTGGCAGCAATATGAATTGATTTTGTTCTTAAAGACAAGGATTTGAAAGCCTTTCTTGTTAGTATGCAAGGCTTGCTTTTTCTAGCAGGGAGGGCTTGTAGAAGAGGAAGTATTACCAGCCTCCCTTCACTTAGGTGTGTTAGGATTAGTGTAGAAATGAAAACTTTTATTACTGAAGGTGATGGCTTCTAGTGCTGTGGTGTGAATTTTCACATTGGATTTTTATTCGCTAGATCCTTGTTAGTGTGTGTCTTTTTTCTGAATGGCAGGTTTCTATAAAATTCTGAATTAGATATTGGCTTACTAGCATTTAGAATTAGACTGTTGTTCTGTCACAACTTGCCACTGTTTATCTGATTTTTCTCTTAAGCTATTCCCTTTCAGTTTTTTTGGCAGATATGAATGGCAAGCAACTGCCAGCTTGTCTTTGTTCTCGGTCAAGAGGTGACTCAATGCGGAATGCCTGGTGCCACCCAGTAATAGCTCTAGAGACTTTTTCAGCCCTAATCAAACTGGAATATGTCTTCCTTTTGCAGCTTGCAGTCAGTCACCAACTTATCTCTGCCTTAGGTCATTCCCTCAGGGTCTCAGCAAGTTACTGATGCTGGTTGAGTGAGTTAAGTTCTAGGAATATATAGCATTGTTAATTTTAAAAGTATATTGAAATATCTGGAAAGTTGAAGAAATATATTAACATGTTAGAAAGATGCTCTTCTTAAAGTGATTTTCATTTGAATTATATTCTGTTTCATCTTGCATGTTCTGATTCTGAGACACATGTTTTTATTTTGTAAATTGGTCTGAAATGGTCTGCTATTAAACTTTCACCTCAAAGTTCTTAAAGAGGAAGTGTGTTTTATTTAATGAAGTCCTACCATATATGTGTTAGCTTAGAATACAGCTTTAGGTAGAAGACTCCTTATTAAGCATACAGTAAAAAAGAAATAAGGCTTTTGCCTGTGTAACATAGCCTTTAAGGTAAGTCAAGCCCTGCAAAGCATTTCTTTCTTTTTATACTTCAGGAAGAGACACATCTTACATTCTGTAAGCAGGCAAAGACATCTGTATTCTTAAAGTAGTTACTACAGCACACCTTTGAATGTGGAATAGTGTAAAACTTGTCTCTGTTTCTCTGACCTTGGATAGGTTACTCTTGCATTCCAGTAGTTCTGTCTAACTTCCCTAACCCAGGTTGTGTAGTTAATACTTGAAAGCATTTTGAAATGGGCAGCCACTATATAAATACAAAAGATGTTCTTATGAATTAAGTTGAAACTCTGATTGAAATCTTACAGCCTTTTGCCTGCTTTCTTTCGCTAGCTGTTATTTAAAGAACCTTTTTAGCCTTTAAGAATTCTTTTTTTTCCTTAAATGAAACAGTGCTGCTTCAGGCCTTATTATATAGTGCTTGGCACTAGAAGGGTTTTGGATAAGGTGCTTGGAAGGGCTTGAAGTATGAGATTTGCTATTTGGCTTAGGCTGAATAACTTGTCAGGAAAAGTGTGTCAACTTTATAAGCAATTCTAAGCTTTAAAACAAATGAAGTCCTGATGATTGCAGAGGGATATTTCAAATGTAAAATGATCATAGATCAGTTTAACTTTATCTTGAGCACAGATAAACTGCCTCATTGTTTGAGCTAAGTGAGCTGAAACCCTAGAGAAATTGAGTGGATTCAGAGCTCTCTAAAATCACCAGGAATCAAGTCAGTTAACTCTGCTTGGGAGAGCATTTGTACAATAGCTATATCTTATGGTTTTCATTGGGTTTTAATTCTTCCCACAAATCTCCCAGGTCTTAATTTTGGGCCTTAGGTGGTAAGCTTCGTTTTTTGGATAACATGCATCATAAATCTATCAAACAAGAAGTGATGACTAAGTAATCTTCAGCTAACTGCACACATCTTGATTTTTATAAAGTTCCCACTGAATGTTTAGCAAGTGATGATGCTACTTGCTGCTGCTTCCTTAGTACTTATGCCTATAGTAATACGTGGTTAAATTTTAATAGACAGGAGGATTTTATTTAGATCAATGTTGATGTCTTGTTGACATACTAATTTTTAGTTTTCTGTGTAAATATTGTTTGAAGATTTCTGTTCTTTGTATTTGCAAAGTTAAATCTCATCTGGTGAGTCTTCTGCATTAACGCCTGATTGTTAATGACTTCAGAAATGCTTACTGTAATATATTTTAATACAATTCTTCTTTCTCTTTTAAAGAATCTGGTCTATAAGGACACTGCTCATTTTCTTCTTTTCCAAAAGGACAGAAAGGAATAGTAAGTATTTTTTCTATAATTTATTTTTATTTGCTTTGTTTTTATTTTTTTTTTTGTTTTGCAATATGGAGCTAGTTGGGAATGGATGCTTGCTATGAAAATGTAAATGTTTTGGATAATTTGACTTCCAGGAAAATAAGAGTAGCTTTTTTGGTTGATGCTGAAATAGGTAGCATTAGCTAAGCTGTTGTTTCTACCACACAGTTCTTGAAAGAACACGAAGGAAACTGCTTAATCTTTCACTTCACTTGCAAAATTGTGGTAACTTCCTCCCATCTTCGCATGCTTCAAAGTGTAATAGAATAAAATGTAGGGTAGAAGTAGGAGTGAGGGGAAAGGAAATATAAGCAATAGTGGTAGTTGCCTTAATACTTGCATCCTGCAAGTATTGCAGCACTCTTAACCTGTTATCTTTAAGTATGAGATTTATAGCAGATATGTTTAATTTGTCAAGATAGCTTTTCTCTCCCAAGTTCTCCAAAGCATGCTTATGTTTTCCTGAGTGGAAAAGGGGATAAGCAGGTGTTTTTGTGCTGTTTTGAAAGCTAAGGAAAATTTTGGGTCATGTAACAAACAAACAAACAAAAAAAGCAGGTGTTCAAATATATGAAAAAAGTTGTTAAAGAACATGCAGATGCATTCTAATGCAAAATCTAAAAACTGCGTCTGTGGCACTTGTCTGCAGTAGTTAGAATTCATTTGAGACTTTCTTTGAAATCAGTCCAGCCTGTAACAATATCTCATGGTGATGTGAGCAGTAATACAGGAAAACCTCAATGTTACACTATATTTTATGACTTGCAGAACAACATGATGGATTTAATTTGTGACAGCTTACGAGTTAAACATAACTTTTGGAATTTTTCTTAAACTTAATATTTGCATTTGATATGCAAGCATAAGACATACATTTTTATGTAGAAATAAAATTGTCTATATATTCTGTGGTGCTGTATGATTCATTTCTAAGGCAAATAAATATTTGCATTTCATGGTTGGATAAGAAAAAATGTGTGTGTATTTTTCTAGTTTGCATAAATGTCTTTATTGCTGTTTTTAGCATACAAACAAGTCTAGTGCTTTTGTTGAACCTGTCTATAAAAGGTTTTAGTAGATGTTAGAAAATGCTAAAAGGAATTATTTCAGCATTGTTCCAGAGATTGGGTAAAAATCAAGTGTTTCACCTTGAAGATGTAAGTCCTGTATTTGGAAAGGAGAAATCAAATGTGCAGTGCAAGAGTTAGAGCAGTAAAGTAGGAGAAAATCTAACAGAGCAAACTGGCATGGCTGAAAGCAAGTATTTTATTCTGAGATGTTAGTATAACACATTGGGTCACTGGACATAATTGTTTAATACCACAAAGCTCTATGCTGAATAACCAGCACAGACCAGTTTTGAGACCCATGTGCTGAATGAGGAAAATTCCTAGTGAAACACTGTGAAAGGTGATGTAGAGGGATTACAGAATTTCAGTTTTTAAGACTGATTAGGCGAACAACTCTTGAGGAAGACTTACGCTGATGTGTCCCAAAGTCTGGGGGAAATAAATGAGGTATCTTGCAGGTATTGACTTCTCTAGTATGATTTTTTTTCCTGTAGGTTTAATTAAAATGAGATATATTGGTTTCTTGAGAGCACTTTGTAGTAATTGCCATTTGGCCATGTTTGAAGGGGCAGGTGTTTCATGAGGTTCTTGTTGAACACAGGAGGTAAAGTGATTGGAAACAAATGCCCACACTTTAAACTGATTGCATTGCTTTGTGGGAGGCTATGCTTGAAGATGTTCTGGGCGTTTCTGCACAAAAAGCAGCGTCTGATTCTTGAGTAACTGTTAACAGCTGACTATTGTGCTATTTGTTTGGCTACATGATATGGTACTGCATTGAAGTGCATGTCACAGTGTTAAACTGTGTGGGGCTACATGAGTGGTTGTGTTCTAATACAAATAAAATTCGGTGGAGAGAGGTACCTTATTAATTTGAAGATGCACAATTCCTGGAATTGTCTATATTCTGTGGTCCAGTGCTAAATATGGCCTTGTTCCATGTCCTATTTGCCTTAACTAATAAGGGAATGTTGTAGTTACCCTTTCATTGCGTAAACTTTCAAATATGTACATGCCCAGTTTTAGTATTTTGTAAATTTAATAAAGTGGTTTATTCTATCAAAATGGGTTTCTATGTTCTGTAAAAGTTCAAGTAGTTAAGTGTTCCCTTAATTTCAAGTAACAGTACAGATCCTGAAGTAACTTTAAAGTGTGTATAGCATAAGTACATACCTTTTTTTTGTATCTTTATTAATATATTTAGTTTGGTGGGTTTTGTTTTTGTTTCTTGAACTTTTATGAAGCTTTTTCTTTTTTTAAAAAACTGAAAAATGGGTAAAAATAGCTATATCTTACAGGAAGTGAACGGCTGGTGTCCAGTAGAGCTGAGAAGGGGAAAAAGTAGTAAAGTCTTTCGTTAAGCTCTTCTTGCTGTGAAGGAGGCAGTAAAAAATGGATTTATCAAGAGAATATCTTCTGTATTAAGCGATGGTTTATTACAGTGAGTTTCCCATGAGTGCTGAGCTGCTAGCATTGACTTAAAGGAAGACCCCATGTGCATTTAACCTTTTCCTTCCTTTTTACAGAGGTTAGGTGCTGTGCTTACTAGTTGTAACAGTCTCTTAATGTTTAATGGTAAAATGACCTCCTGGTAACTTTTCTTACAAAACTAGGGGTTTTGCTGTAGTCTGAAAGTATTGAAAGGGTGAAATGGATTGAGATTTGAAGCTCAGAATTGACCTGGTGTTTGAAACTAGCATGTGTTAAGAGGCTTACATGAAATACTGAAGTCAGTAAATCTGGTACTCAGATACATTAATATTTAAACCTCAAGCTTTTTTTCCTGTAGTTTGACTTATGAGATTAAGTGTATTTGGTCTATTGTTGTACCAGTTTTAATGTAGGTCAACGCAGGGCACTGTCTAGAATTGGTTTGCTTAATGAAGAAATGGTACATAAAACTTTTTAATAGTTATAACTGTGAGGTGATAACAGTGGGGTATAATTTATAAGCAGTTTCAGGATTAAAATTATTTGTTTTCACCTAAAAACTTTAGCTATTTTATGGAAGTTTTACTTACTGTTATCGGGTTGGTAGTGGTCAAAGCATAATTCTTCCTGATGTCACAGTGTGAAGTCAATGTTTAGTGTGTTGAAATTATCTTACTTATATTTGAAAACTAATGTTTGATGTCCTTCTTTTAGATGATGCACTAGAAGATTTTAAATCTCAAAAGAAAAAAATAGTAAGTAAACCTTCAAGAAAAGCTAGTTGTTGTCCTCTAAACTGTTTTTGCATCTCTACAAGTTGAATTGTTTTGTAGAATATGGGTGAAGGATGGAGGGAGGTGATGCTATTATCATTCCGCTGGTTTTATAGTTTTCTAGTACCACACAAGGCTTTCCTTATACCAAAATTACAAAGGACCGGTTGCATATGAGAATAGAATGTCTCCTTGTAGTTTAACTTAAACCTTTTGTTTCAGCATTGCTAGATCTATGTAGAGTGATTTTGTTATGTCAGAAAACAAAAAGGTATGCTTTAACCTACTCATTGCTGATTACTTTTTAGGATTATAGAAAGTGTTAGATTTTGCACTGATTTAAGAACATAGAATGCAACTACATCTGTAATAATTACTCTATCACTTAATGCCTTGTTCATAAATAGCAAAAAGGACTTCCATCTTGTCTGGCTGTACTTTTTTGTCAAGTAATAGATTATTGTTTTTCTTAAATGGATCACTGCTTATTTCCCATCCTCCTCCATTTTATTTTTGTATTATATATTCCATTACATTCTTTCATCTAAAAAAAACTTAATCATGTTATGTATCCTATCAGTTGTCTTGAGGTTGTCTATTTTGTGAATGGTGTGGATGACTTAAATGTAAAACTAGTGTATGCCAGGTATTTGCTTCAACTGGATCAACACTTAATCTCAGTAAGACAAATTTAGGATGGAAAAGATTCCAAGTCTTGGATAACTTGCATTCTTTGCGAAGTTTGTAATACTGAAAGCTGTTTCCTCTCTACTTAATCATTCCATAATGAAGTTCTCTGTTTACTTAAGTTGTTGTCTTCATCTCCTGCCTCACAAGGCAAAACTTAAGCTACCACCACCACCAAAACACAAACCCTGCCCCCAACCAACCAAAACCCAAACACCACCCCCACCCCCAACAAAAAAGCCCCTCCTCCCCCAAAAAACTTCAGGAGTTGTATTATGAGATTTTATTGTTAATGAGTTTCCTGAGGTGTTTACCTCATGCCTTCTGGCTTTTGCCATGGTAGCTAAATGAATAGAAAAACCCACAACAAAGCTACCAAAAAGGAGTCAGGTAAGAGTCTGGTATTATATGGCCTTTACAGGGGAAACAGTTTTAACTGATCTTAAACCATGATTTCTATAATTTTTAAAAGGTAGATGTAAAAATGATAACCTGTAACCTAATTAGATCATTGGCCTTTGGTAAAGAGGGTTTGCTAATATTTATACTAAAGAATCTATTAAAAGGAAGTGCCCTTTGGTTGGAGAGGTCATAAAAAGGGACTGCAGAGGATTACATTTTCTGAGAATGAAATAAATGAGGATGACAACTATGATTTTTGGTTTTATTTTATGAAAACTGCTTAACGGAAATCAGTTGATCTCTCCAATTTATGTAGTCGTTCGGTAGCTTTGGAGAGAAAGTTCTTGGAACAGAAAAAGCACAGTGGAGAAAAACAGCTTTTGGAGTCTTAAAATGTAAAGCCTTCAGTTCAGTTTATTTTTCTGTAATTATGAAAATATTCATGTTTATTCTAGAAGAACTAGTAATGCTGAATTTTTGTGGGTCAGAAGCACTTTAGAAAAAAGGCATCGAATACAAGATTAGTCAGGAAAATGCTGGTTTATAAAGGGGAGAGGTTTTTATTTTGGGAATTGGTGCTGTTGAAACAAGGTAAATGTGTATTTTGCATATGCAAAAAATCAAAACAGCACTGTAGAAGAGCAGGCAGTAGTTAAACATTAACTCCATGAATACTTCATGAACAATGTAGAAATTATAGTGTAACTATGGAGAGTTTAAACCTGGAAATTATGCCATTGGTATATATCCACGTAAAGCTTTAATCATTAAAGACAAACTTCTAAATAGGATTAGTAAAACAGAGTTCTGGGAAGTCCGATAACCTATAACTCAGCTATTTTTAAATCTGAGGGGAATAAATGTCCATGATTACTTCCTGATCTTGTGGGTCCCTGGTTCCTTGCTAGGAACCAGAAACAGAAGACTTACTGCAACCTCTTGAATCAGTGCGATGTTGGTATTTTTTACTCAGAAGATTGACTTGGGAGTTTCATCATAATTTGAAGGTATTCAATTAAGCATTAAAATTAGATCATCATACATGAAACCTAACATGTTGAAATGAGCTGAAAGTGGATGCAGGTAATGAGACAGAAGATAATTTGTATTTTAGATAAAAACACTAAAAATTGTATTCTGTAATAATTTGGTTTTGATAATACTCAGATTTGGTTTTGTTTTGGATTAACTTCCTTAGGACTATCTGTGGCTGTGAATAACTGTAGCAACACCTACTTTTCAGTAAGGCAAACCAAAAACCTTTACCAAGTAAAACAATGGGGAGAGGATTCCACCCCCCCGCCCCGCTGGATTCTGATTTGCTACTGAGTTTGCAAATAGGATTAGTTACTAAGATATTTACATTGTGATCCTGAAAGTATCTGGGATAAGTATATTATGTATTTCCTGTTTATTTGTAATGCAAATAGTTGTCTAGGCACTGTCAGCCTGCCATAACAGCTATGGTTTTTCACTTCATTGCAGCTCAGCTACCTGATTGCTGGAGAAATCTTATTGAAGACAATTGTCCTTTTGAAAAATTTTACAGTACTTGTGTTTTACAGGCATGTGGTCCTCCTTTTCCCTAGTGACATTACTTAGATGCTGAAGGGTACCTATAACAGAGTAAACTCCTCATCTAGATACAATGCCCTGGTGGCTGTGCAGTGAGCTCCTCAGTAGAACTTAGGTTTTGTTCAAATGGCTTCAGTCTTTGGTATAATCACATGGATATTCATGTAGGTAAAACACCTGGCAAACACAACTATTAGATACTTGATCTGGAAATGCCCATTAATATTTCTATCCTGTACTTCGACTCAGTTTGTGTAGTACTTCCACAGAACTGACTCTCTACACTACTTTTTTCCTAGTGAATGCTTTAAAACATGGTGAGTGTTTCTTTATGGATTGGGGGTAGGGATTAGGTTAATTAGCTATAATTAAAGCACTGCTTCAAGATACAGTCAAGGAGGGGGGGAAAAAAGCTGTAAGGGATGCTCTGATTGTGTTCATGATTATGTAGCTGTAATTTTGGCCTTAGAGTCCTCAGTTAATGAGGATGTCAGCCCTTAAGCCTGAATGTGCATAGATGAGCAAGTTCAGAGGGTTAAACATATTAAGGCAAGGGCACAGGACGTGTATTAAGCTGCTACAAGTGGGAATTAGTGGAGACTTTACCTGGAGTAGCAGTCTTAAAGATGGGATAATTCTTAGCCGAAGGGCAGAGTTGTGAAGATAGTATAGTAATTACTTTACTAATGTTAGAATTAAACTTTACTGAAGTTTGCTCAGCTCTTTTGTTATAGTAGGCTGAGTGTAATATTAGACTTGAATGGACTTCCTAGTCATTTCAGGTAAGAATTTAGAAAGTTGCATCTGTTAATTTTCCAAGAAAAGAAAGTCTGATTTCATGGCTGACTTGGAGTTATGCTAATAATGGAAAAAAATGCAGCATACGAATTTTGTTCTTTAAAATAACTGTTGCTTAACGAACTTTTATATCTTCAGCCTTCCAGGCGTAGAAGACTAGATATTTTGATAACCTTCAGTATGTGATAAAAAAACAACCACCAACTCCTAGTAGTATAAGCCCAGTCTTTTCTACTCAATATATGCTTGAGGACTGCAAATGTGCAACTGGAAGCTTAAAATACATCTTAAAAATACCTCATTTGATCATCCATTGTAAATGTTATCTTTTATGCAGAGTTCACACAAAACAGTTACTTTTGTTGTTTTATTGTTTGCGTGGACTAATACAGATTGATTATTGTGACTTAAATGTTGTGACTTAATGACTTAAGACTTATTGTGACTTAAAAGTTTCCTATTTTAAGGAAACTTCTGCTATGTGTACTGGCATATCTTGCTTGGTATGCTGAAATGAATCTTGTGGCTTTGTGTGACCATAAAGAAGTACCTCTCCGTATTTGGGTTTGACATGCCAAGTAATTCAGTTTAAGAACTCATGTGGTAGTATGGCAACTAAGTAGTTTGCATCGTGCCAGTACTTCAGACTTCCAGTTGCTAAATTGCATTTCCATTAAGCTTAAAATACATGACTCGTGTTACTTGTCAGTATAGGTAACTGATGTCATTGCCACAGGAATTCTGTTTGGTTGCCAGCTGGGAAGGAGGCCATCCATGCAATTATTCATAGGAGAGAATGTGGTACATGACTGTGCTTCTTTATCAAGATGTGGTTAATTCCATGAAAAAAGTTCGAAAAAAATCCATGATTAGGCTGGTGTTAACTTTCATAGAGACTTCACTTCTGATCCTGGTTACTTGGCATTTAAGCTTGATAATAATAGACTATGAATTAGCCCTTGGCAGAAAGTAGAAAATGTTTTTTTGTGGGAAAAGCTTTGGATCTCAGAGAAGAGTATATTATGGAAAAAGAGCAGGAGGTGTTGAGCAATTTGCTGTGTTAATGAGCCAGTGCTCAGCACTAGGTTAACCTTTCCGAGGTTATGCTTCAGGATGGTGAATAATCCAAAAGTCAGTATGTCGATTTGCATTTATAAACGAGCTTGCTGTGGCAGTGCACAAGCCAGTTTCTTCTGCTATGTGAACGTAGAGATAGTATTTAAATTTTACACAGGCCCTTATTCGCTTCTAGTAACTATACTAATTTGCCCAAAGAGTAAGTGAACTTTGACCTGTTTGATTCCTTACTTAGTATTGTCAGCCAAATTTCAATTGATTTTAGAAAGATATATCCTAGAAGTAAAACCATGAGAACTGTTAGTGTGCTTGTAGAACTCCCGACAATTTCTATACATTTTCAAGAGATTTTTGTAGAGTCAGTTGTAAAGCTGAATTCTTGTTCAGGTTCAGCTTTACTAGAATTATAAAGCTATATATGAATTTCAAAATATGAAGAGTAACTTGTTGAATTATCCAGTAACTATCTAATGTGAAGAATTTTGACATCAGAATCTTGTGATGAGAGCTAAATTTTTCCATTTCAAAATGTTACTCTTGCAAAACTTGTATCCACAAATAGCTACCACCTTATCTAATACTGCAATAGCAAGAAGTGTGTTAGATAAGGAAAGTGTCAAGTGATAGTGGAGCATTCTGGTTTTTCTCTTCCTAAAGGTCACTTTGTTCTGCAGAAGATTTCTCATTCTCCTGTGTGGCTATAAAGACAATTGCATGCATTATATGTTTGTTGATGCATAGTGACTTGGTTTTGTATTTTGATTTGGGGGCCAGCTACTGACACTGACTGTTAACACTTCCCCATTTTGCTGCTTCACCTCGCTAACGCTACCCCTTCATATAAAGGTCTGCCTTATGGTTTTCACTTTTACAAGCAGTACATACTTTATTTTTCCTATCAGACCCTTAATTCTGATCTTACTGCACTGTGTGGCGTTTGTTTTATGAAGTTAGTGGGTTAATTCCAAAGTCCTGCTGAAATACAAGTTTAGGAAATTGATTTTTACTTCCCTCTTCATTCCCTTCTGTTTCAATAGTTCTAATTAACAGCCTGGATAGTATTGCTGCCTTAAACTTCTGGTAGCGTGTGTAGGAGTGAGTGTTAAATGAATACTATGTATCCATTAAATTGAGTGGATTTTATTTACCTTCTGAGGTCTATTTGTAATTCCGAGGTCTGTCTGAAAGTAAGAAGCCTACAAGGTCTGTTCATGCAGAATGGCTGAAACTTTAGTTTCTCACTAGCTAAATAACTGCATAAAAGTCATGTTAACCTGCACCATTTGTTATTTTAGCAGTGATAAATGAGTTTGAGAGAACTTAATTTTTTGACCACTGACCTTTGCAGTTTTGCAGTTTATGCCAACAGCAAACTTAACAAACCAACCAACCCTCCACTTTTGGTTGAACATGGCCATTAGTCAGCATATCTAGGAGAAAAGGGCTGCTTAAGATACTGTAAAATGCATTATAATTTCTGTACATATTAGCTATTTGTCATAGCTTCAGCTATCTCTGTTTTAAAGTTAAGTTGCTTCTGATGTTGGCTGTTAACCCCTAAAATGATACTTTACTAGTGATTACTTTTTTAATTAAGCCCATGTATTAGCTATAAAGCCACTTGAGTGTGTTGTAAATAAAATGCTGTAATAATGAAGTGCTTTAATTACACTCCCTAAAGTATGCATAGTTCTCAGTAAATTTTTTATTTAAATTCTTAACATGTTCCCTTTTTTCTGAAAAGCAGTTTGAATTGCTGTAAAGATGGAGATCCAGCCTTTAAAGTCATCTGAGCAAATTCCATGGCTGTTCTCTAGTTAGTGAGTTTTCACAGCATTTGCAGCAAGCTAATTGCTTCTGCTAATAAATAATCTAAAATCGATGCTGACAGCAGTTAATTGGCACAGAGACTTTATTCTGCAAAGCACTTGGCTAACGACCTTCCTTAAATTAATAGCATTAAGTGCTATGAGGAAATAAATCTAAGGAATTGCCTGTCATTCGCTTGTCATGTCTAATAACTTCCAATAATGATGGCTGATAGATTTTTGCACATTCCATTATTGAAGTTGGTGCATGTAATTATTCTCCTCATTATATGTAAACAATTAGCCATATTTGGTGTTTCCTTGCAATAAAGCTGTTAAATACAAGTAGCCCATTAGAGTTTAGAAACTGTTTTTGAAAGCAAATTTTCATTTGCATTGAATGCAGCAATCAGCAGGTATCTGAACATGCTACTAGTTCATTGGACTGAGCTTCACCTTTTGGTAACATTAATAAGTTGCTTGTAAACAGGAGGATATGGGGGGAAAATGCTTTGCAGAATTCTGTATTGATGCATGGAACCCTTTGTTTCCAGCTTGAGGAAGTAATGGAGAAGGAAACGTACAAGACTGCTAAATTAATCCTTGAAAGGTTTGATCCAGAATCAAGTGCAAAGGTAAGAGTATTGATATCGATACTGATTTAATATGAAAGGTACTATCGAGCTGAACATTCGGATAATGTTATTTATAATTAATTGGCAGGAGGCTGAACTGACATCTGCTGGAACATCTGCAATCCCAAGACCTGGACAAGGTAATAGCTGTGTAAAACACCTCCTTTTTAGCATAAGATACTTGTCTTTCATAGCAATTTCCACTCTAGGAGTCTGTCTCTGATAGAATTTGTAGATCAGTTGACCTGTATTTAGGGTCAATAGATTGTTTATTAGATTCTGCCCATTACTGTTCTGTATTTTTCAGGCAAGGGGTCTATTACTAAAGGCTGATGCTCTTCTAGATGGCAGGATGTCTAATGCTGCTTGATGCTAAAGCAGAGAAAATGAACTTCTTGTGGCACACTTGCAGTTTTTCTAGAATACTAAGGTGCTTTCAAATCTCATGTAATCATCATTGACTTAACTTTTCAATTCTGTTTCTATTTCTGCTAGTTAGACCTTTCTTAATGCAGTGCTTAAACCACTTATGTGGTGGAGGGAGACATTCGACAAAGCTAGTGCAGAAATCGGATATCTTCTAGATGCAAAGAATGCACAGTTCTTTAACTTATGATGAACCATTTAAAGGTGCTATTGAATAAAATAATAAAAGAAATAGAAAAAACTTGCATGTGTTTCAAGGAAGCTTTGTTTCTAGATTGCACACGCAGGCTTCAAGACTGAAAGATCTTTCCCCTGCACTCTCCCAGTAGAATGTTTGCATTAAAAATGTGGTTTGTAAATTAAGAAAAAATATGCAAACAAATGATGTAAGTTTTTCGTAAAGTTGAGTATAATATGCTGTAGTTAAACTGAATATCCTAGTATTAACACAATATAACACGCACATGTGTTATAATACTGAAGATGCCTACAAAGATCTGTCTCAAAGTGTACTAATTTGCTGTTGTGACCAGCCGGGACCTGTAGGGGATGGTGCTCAAAATAAACTGCAGAATCTGGTGTGCATATTTTTCAATAAAATAAACATTGCTTTAGAGCATATATTAGAATTGTTAACTTTGTGTCTAATTCTTGGGAGTAATCCAATTATTGGGGTGTTGGTTTTGATGTGTGCAGAGCACCTGGATTTACTAACAAAGGTGCTTATAAGCTGAATGGTCAAATCTGTGGTTTTGTTCTTCTTGCTTAGCCTCAAATTGTCATGAAAACATTTTTAGCCCATTCTTACTTGTTGACATTGACAGTGAGTAGTTGCAGTGCAGTATGTTAGCAGTAAAGCTGTTATCTCTTCTGGTGTCCTAGGCACAACAGCTTTTTCTCAAGTTTGCTCCTTACCTGTCTCTCTCATCCATTTCTGTGGCATTCATAGTTTTTTAAGGCTGAAGGGCCATTCTGACACCCTGTTCTGTTTTTAATACAGCTCATATGTGGTTGCCAAGAATTTTCTGTCATAACTGTAATGTTTAGGTAGTTTAACTCTTTATTCATCCTTCTCCTTGAGATATGTTAGAAATCCCTCCAGAAGCAGGGTGACAGATCTGTTTGTAGAATGCAAGTAATGCTGACCAGGGGATGAAACTGCCTGGAAATATGTGTTTCTATGTAAAGATCTGGAGACAACTAGCTATAAATTAAATAGGCAATGATAAGTCTTTAGTCACTCTGGCTTTATTAAGAGATATCACCAGCATTTTTGAAACTGTTAAGGAGTTTCAGGATTGTTCTCTTCCCCTCTGCACAGGCTGTGTAACAAAGGTGACAAGTGAGTTGCTCAGTCTGAGTTAACTAGTCTTGTGTATGTTTGTCTACAAAGCACAGTGTGTGTGCTTTTGATCCAGGGTTCTGCATTAGTCAAAAGCAGGTTAGTTGGATGCAGCATATGGTGTGTTGTGTTGATTTTTTGACTTAACTGTTAATAGAAGGGCTATGAGGGAGATGTTCTGAGAGAGTTAGAAGTATTTCTGAGAGCCAGCCACTGTAGCCTGTGGCCTACATTGTGTGGTATAATAGGATTAGATTTGTAGGGTGGAACAGTTATTGCTGAGGAGTTTACCTACACTATGTATGTTTAGGTGTTTTGTTTAGGGCTATAGGGCTAGCTGTAAACTGATCTCATGGACCTACTGGAGGGCATATTTCAGTTTAGTTTCATTTGAGAAGAATTTAAGTGCTGTTCTCTGAGACTCTGTTGTGGTGTGAACCAGGGACCTCTAAGTGGGGACACAACTGAAAAAAATGTAAAGTACACTTCTGATTCAAACACTATTCAACTTCTTTGGGTGCATCCACATTAAAGCAAGCAATTTACTTTATCCTGAATAGAAGTGCAGCTTAGCCTTGGAAAGGATTTTGGAAAATAAATGTTGTAAGTTATCATGGTTTACAGTTCGATTCAATGATCATAAGTCTTTTCCAACATAAATGATTCTATGATTCTATATAATTTTGTACATATGCAGCATAACTTCCTTTTTTCTCTTTTTCCAGTCTGTTCTCTAACACATTGAATTTAGAATTGTTGCTGCTTTTTATCCATGTAAAAGTGGATATTCAGACTATTGTATTTTGTAGATGCATTATAGTTCAGGAGGGACATGCTGTGTTTGGCTATAGCTTGTGAAATTGTGGAGACGTTTTCTAAATTAATGGTTCTTGGTATGTGCAGTATCTACTTCTGTTTTTAGCTATCAAAAAACTGCTAGCTTATTGCTGTTCATGCTAAATAATGTCTGCCCAAAACAAATATTAGCTTCTGGGCAGTATTTAACTTACTGTAACTAGAAGACACCTTAATGTGCTTGTGGTATAATTTGGTGTATGCAATATATAGAAGAATTATAGTGATTGGGAATTGTAAAATACTGTTAACAAGTTAACATTAAATCTTCCTTGATCTTCTCTTTGCTCACTTTGGACAGAGACTAGCCAGGCAGCAGAAGTAATTATCTTGAACTCTGTAATTGGCCTGTTTTGAAAAGAGGATAACTAATGACCGATGTGTAATCAGATTGGACAAGGTTGTATATGAGGCAGCTGATGAAAGGTTAGTTCATTGGTATGTTTTTGACTTACCAGCTGAAAGGGAAACCTGTGCATCATGCTAATTAGTACAAAGATTTAATGTGTTACGTAAGAGTTGGGTCTCAGAAGAACAACTGGTAGTGCCCCAATTTTCATATGTATTTAGTTTTTTGTGATTTTTTTTGACGTTCACTTCTTAAATAACTGTAGTTTTAACAGATGATTCAGATGAATCTTGAGTTTGGCATAAGAAAGGACCTGGAAATCCAGAAGGAAAGCGAGTTTGAAAACTTAAGTGCAATTTTATTCAGAAATGTTTTGAGGGATAGAGTTAATGACTGTATAGTTATTCAGTACTTTGGTTGTATGAAAAGTAAGTATATATTGGCAGTGGAATAAATATTTATCAACAATGTCCTGTTGTTGATACCTGCTCCCTTCATTGTGCTAATACAACTGTTAGCAGGGCTGTATTGTAAATGAGATCACTCCGTGACTGAATTAAAAAATAATGCGATAACAGATGGTTGCAAGCTGTGGGATGGGTAAGGCATGAGGGGAAAGAAAAAATTCTGGTTGGTCTTTGCCACTAAAGCCAACGAGTTATGCGAACTATATATTGACCTGCCTTGTGCTTTAGCTCTTTAAAAGTGATGTATTTTTCTGTGCAAAAATAACGGCGTTTTGAAGTGAGGGAGAAATAAAATAGTTATGCCTGTAAACATGAAAGATACAGCTGTCTCACCGCTGGCAATATCTTAATATTCTTTAACAGATCATACTGTATCATCAGTTGTGAGTAGTAGCCCTGTTAAGTAATGTGTCTGCTTATGTATCTGTATTGTTCAGTGCTGGTAACTACAGAATTTGGACTCCAGTGTGCTTGAAGAATAGAAGTTCTATGAAGTTATTTATCTGTCTTCACACAGTTGGTTTGCAGATGCACAGAAATCATTCAGAGAAGAAAAAAACTTGGAAAATTGCAAAACTTTGTGAAAACTGTATCAGCAGTAGCTGTATATTTTGTTTGTGTTGTGACCCAACAGACATGTTAATCAACTGACTTGTGGAACTTGAGTTACCAAAATCTGGAATTTTGCAAGAGACTTGTTATTAACATGTTACATCTTAACATAAGGCAATTTGAGAAGTATATAGATTGTATCCAGTTACTGCAGAATAATATTAGGGCTGTTATTGTGGAAGCAGACAGAAGGTTTAAAAGGAATTAGAGGAGCTCATGGGCAGCAGGGTCCACTGTGATGATAAAATTATTAGAGTGTGCTGTACTCTAATGTCCCATACAATGGTTTATGGATTCTGGGGAGTGGTATCAGAGATGTAGGTAACAAAATCATTCAGGTTTGTGTGTTGTCATTAAATAGCATCTACAACCACTTGAAGAGATGAAATATTAGGATGGATAGGCTATTGGTTTTGCCAAGGAGAGCATTTCTCATTTTCTCATAATGTAAGTGCTTCTGGTAACTAATCTTATGTGGGGAGCAGCACAGTGTTGGAGAGTTCTCTTAAGTAAGAAATAAGAATAGCATGAAAGCCAAATTAAATTCTAAGCAGAGGGGGAGAAAAAAAGCCTTGTGAATAACCTGGTATCATTTTGTGGAAACTAGTAATGAGTCTTGCATTCTTAACTCTGTAACGAGACTAAAACTACAGAAGCACATCATCTCTCTAATACTGACTGTAAAGTACTTGGGCTCAACATCTTTGCAGTAGCAAAGATATGGGGAAAGAGTCATTAAAGTAGCAGTAAGTTTTTAAAAATTTCAAGTCTTTTCATAGGAAGCTTGCCAAAATGACCCTTCAGAAAGAACAGGCAAAAGGGGCAAAGGTCTTGCAGGTGGCACGGAAATTGCTTAGGAATAGTGGATTATGGGCTCAGGGTAAATGTGGATATATCTGTGACCTTTTGCAACATACTCAGAGCAGTTAAGCAACCAAAAATGACATGCTTAAGCCACATGATATAGGAAGACACACTTCAAAATGTAGAAGTAACATCCATATGCAGAAATTATAGTCATGATCTTTGACAAATTTATATGTAAAACCGTAATAAAGCAGGCTTTGTAATGAAAAAGAATGAAGATCTTAGCAGTGGATTAAAACGTCTTTTCTTAGATATTTAAAATGATCTTGGAACAAGTAGAATTAGGCTTCATATTTATCACTCATTTTTTTTTAAAGATCTATGCAGCTGAGAAGAGTTGAGAAGATACACACCTTTAGCTTGATTTTTTTTTTCTGAACCTAGTACATAAATGGAAACTATAACACAAACTTGAACATATGGTTAAATAAATCATGGGGCAGAAACAATATATTTGTAGAATAGTCATGCCTGTTGGTCAGATGGCATGAAGAAGATGATGCAATTATTCTAGTGTAGTTAGACTTGAAAGGTTACTACTAAGGCCTCTCACAAAAAGCTGTCAAAGAAATGTCAAAGGTGAGGTTCATCATAATTGATTAAAATAAAATTTTCAACACAGGAGCAGTTTTCAAAACTAAAACAAGTGACCAAGAAAATCTTAAAGGAATTTCTGCAACTACCTCACCAATTTATCCTGGTTTTCAGATTCTGAATAGTTTAAATAGTGAGGTGACAAA
Source organism: Phalacrocorax carbo (assembly GCF_963921805.1). Classification (NCBI taxonomy): domain Eukaryota; kingdom Metazoa; phylum Chordata; class Aves; order Suliformes; family Phalacrocoracidae; genus Phalacrocorax; species Phalacrocorax carbo. Next base: position 25,449,640 of record NC_087517.1, on the reverse strand, counting down.
CTTTACTTGCTAAAACCAAGTTAAAATACAGAATCTTCATACTCATTGGGTGATCTAACTTGGATGATAAAGTTGCCTGAAGTAAGGTAGTCATGCACGTGAAGGTGTGGCAGGGGAAAACTAGTAATTTGTTCTTCTCTGTAGGAAACTGAACTAGGTGGGTTTTTAGTAAGACTCTTTGGTATCGTCAGTTAGAAGACAACTGCACAGAGTCTTTTATTCTTTCTTCTGGTGTATATTAATCATATTTATCTCTACAGATAAGTAGGCAAGAACATAGCCTATGTATGTTGCAATTTTGTGGCACTAGACGTTGGTGATTTTCCAACAGAACTTTTATGTTTGACCCAGTACTTCAGTGATAGCAACTCTTTCTTAGCTAGTGTAAGCTGATGTGGCACACTCCCTGCCTCCTCCAGCCCATACAGAAACTTAGCGTGACAGTGTTGTACTTTCAGGGACAAGGTTCATGCTTTCAGACTTCAGCACACCTATCTCTCTGTAAACTGCCTGCTAAGGAATTATACTCTTCCAGCCTGACACAAAGTCAGCAGATAAGGTCTCTCCAATCTTGGAACTTGGGGAGATGAATTTAAAGTCCAATTCTAATGTTAAATTGCATTTGTTGTAAAGTAAGACAAGCAGGCTTGTTCAAACTAACGTGGGTGCTAGACATGAACTCTATAGTGTACTATAGCCTTAGGTGTAGGCATTCTTGAGGTGTACCTTTTGGAGACTAGGCTGTCACCTGTTAACCATGTTAATGTCTGCAGCCCTAAAATCAGGGTTACATTTCAATTTGTTTGTTGCAGTAGTGTATTTCAAAGGCTCCCTAGAGGTGGTTAGATGTAGATGGGGTGAGAAATAGATGGTAGTGACTGCTGTTCTTGAGCCCTGTTCCTGGCTTGTTTGGGGGGGAAAAAACTCACAGATAAATATAATGGAACTTCAGGTTTGCATGAATAATGTAATATCCAAATCTTAATATATAACACCAACTGGAATATGATCCCAGTAAATGAAAACTCTGGCTTCAGCTAAGCATAACTGAGGAAACCTGTTAAGTTTTTCTTAATAGTGATTTAATAATAACTCTGATAGTGGAGTGAGAAGAGGCAAAAAGGACATGTTCGAGCAGAGCCTGTTCTTGCTTTGTGACAATCCAAGTACATGGCTTGTTGGTAGGGTTGCTGAAAAAGTGAACGAAACTATATGATCTGAGTGAAGCATTATGTTTTCTTCTGGCTTTAGAACTGTAACTTATCCAATCTGAAATTTTTCTGATAATTCTGGACACTTAGTCTGGATATTTTAGAGGTTGACTGAATAGTTTTGGTCTCAGAAAGCTAAGTACTTGGAAGCATGTTTAAACCGTAGAGTAAAACCAGTGGTCAGTTATGTCTGTATATTGTGGTTTGAATGTAGCTATTCATATCTCCAACATTCTGCCTTAGAGAACAGGATCATAAGGTGTAGGTATCGGCTAACTTTATTCTAGAAGGATTTTGCCCTAAGTATTTATCAGTTAATGATTATTGCTATTAAAATACAGTATTCTGTGTGTGGGTTTTTCTATGGCAAGCTCAGCCAGGCAGCTGGTGATCTTTAGTTATAGATGTTTCTAGTTTTGTTTGACTCTGCAATTTGCTGATAGGAATAACAATATTAATGTACTTCTACTAATCTCTTGTTTATAATGCTAATGTTACATTCAGTATGCACATGTTCTTCTCAGAAATTCGTCAGAGGACCACAGCTCAAAGAAGTGCTTCTGTGCCCCTGCCTGCGACTCCTAAACAAGGCTCTCCAAAATCACTGGTTCAAGCATCTCCTAGTCTGCAGAGAGACACATCAGCTCCGAGTGGACCCCCAGAAAGAACTGTTGTGCCATCCTTGCAGTCAAATGTTTTACCAAGACGCCCTGGATCCCCTGCTACTTCAGTGCCTGGAATGGGTAAACAGAGCACTTAATTTTATTTACAGTTTATATTGTTTTCTCTGGTTACCAATAAAATAGGCCATTTTTAGACAGTATGGAAATGGCATTTCATTTGGAAATAGCAGAGCAGTTATCTGATTAAGCAAGAGTTCCATATTCAATTAGCCATAACTCTTTACAGCTGGCACCTTTTGATGCTGAAACCTATTGCCTGAGCTCATTTAACTGTTATGGCTTCTTTGTTTAAATGGCAATAAAACTTTGCAGTACTCTGTAGTCAACAATATAGCATACCTTTTTACGTTCCTAGTTTAGAAGAGCTCTACACTTATATAAATCAGGTACAGAGGAGAACACTTTCAGAATACATTCATATTTCTCACTAAACCCTGCACATTTTTTAACATGCATCTTGACATTGTTTAAACTTTTACGCTAGGAGGTATAGTCATGCAATCTGTACTCATAGATTTAAGTGTAAAATACCAAATACACCAGAAAAGTTGTCTATGTTGTGGCTGAGTTCTTCTAAAATAGCATTGTTATTTTGGTACAAGAATCAAAAGTTTAGCAACAGGTTGAAATCTGGTAGAAATGAGTGCTCCTTAAAATTTTGTTTCATATCCTGAAAATGCTTTTTGCTTGATTTCTGTCTTGGTGTTCAGATGGGATGTTCTTTATTGAATAGAGTACGAACTAAATTCCATAGGAGGGATAGCAAAATCTGAGAGTTGAACAAGGAGGCGTGGTTCTCATTTTCCTCATGGATGGTAAAGCTGTGTATGGGTTAGCGCCAGGCCTTTCATTTGTTGCAGGATGTCTGGCAAGTTGGATCACAAGGCAAGAAAAGAGATGAAATGCTGCCTTGAAAACAGAAGGGATGCAACTTGCCAAGAATCTTTTGAGCACCACTGTAATGTGGAATAGTTCTTTGCTCTTTATATTGTGGTCAAGAATATTTTTCTCTGCCCTGTGTTCCTGATCTTTAACTTTGACTTACAAACTGTATGTCCTTGCTTACCAACTTCCATGATACAATCTAAGAGTAGGACTATACGTAACATATTGACTCCCAGTCTCTTAATGGAAGGTCTTGGGCAGTCGAATGGTAAAATAACTGTTTGTGTTTAGTGTAGTGGAATAAACTTGTCATGAAAAGTTGTGGTCACTCACTTCTCTGCAGAGTCCATTAAGCCTTATTTTTGTTAGTTATTGTTTACCTGTATTATGAAACTGCTAAATTGTTTTTATTAGTGAAGTGGACTGTAAAGGCAATTTATTAGTAAGTCTTGATTATCTTGAAGTACCAGAAATCAGCTCCTTGTACCAGGAAATTGGTCATTTGGTTACAAACAATGTTTACTGAAACCTGCTTACTGGAAATTCCTTGAGTTCAAAATTGTGTGCTGCATGTTATTTAAGAAGCTGTCTATACAATAAAATAATATCAGCTATATTATAGTTTTATTCTTAGGGGAAGATTCAGGCATGTTAAATAAACTCGATGAAATTCAGCCTTTACTGCAGAAATAGTTTAGAGGAAGAAGAAAAAATTAATGGACTTGCTTGAAAGGACACTTGCCAAGCTTGTTAATTAAAATATTTAATGTAGTTTTTGTGATAATGCTTCATAGGTACATATTTTTTCCACTAATAATTAGATATTTTGACCAAATGTGTCATAGATGGCAATGGAAGATGCCGCAATTGTCACTTATTGCGGAAGCCCTGTTTTCCCTTGAATTTCCCCAAACCTTTCAGGCATATAAAATCTGTCATGTAGTTGTGGTGAAAAGTACGTAAATTCAGGATCTGTAAGAGTAATATCGTTGTGTCTAAGTTTATGCATGGCTTGCAACAAATATGAATAGCCTTAATTATCTCTACTTTGAGAAGATTAATAATTCATTTTCATGATACTATATTTTGTAGAGGAGAATCAATTTAACGTGCATTACCACAGAGCTCCCATATGTTTGAAAATTAATAACCAGCAGGTAGTTGAGAGTTTGCCAAGCTTTGCAGAAATGACCAGTCTTTCAACAATGATTGCTTTTGATGTTTATATTAATTACTAGTGTCCATAACAGCATGAGAACTAAGATGGTTGGTCTGAGTTATTAGTAGGCAGGTAATTGAAGTTGTTTTTGGAGCATGTTGTGATGTTTCATTCTTAGGTAACTTTAATTTTTACCTTGTTTATTAACTTCTACAATTTTTTCATGTATTGGTGATATACAGATCATATGAAAATGTGGTCTTCTGAATATAGGGCTAAATACACCTTTGAGTGTTAGCCAGTATTCACAAAATTATTCTAGAGTTTTAACTTTATTGCAGGTAATATCAGTGCTCCAGATCTTTACTTCACACCTATGTCAGATGTTCTCCATTCACTTTTTTTAATGGAAGTATTGGGTCTTTCAGGTTTTAGTGAAGCTTTAGCGAATGCATTTTGCCTGAACTCGTCTCTGGACAGCTCTTTCAGAATCTGTAAAATGAAGCATTAGGTCCAGTTTATGTTGTACTGAATTTGTTCTGCCTTGCTGCTGTGAGGGTTTTCTTTGGGTTCCTGCTTGTTAACAGAATACAGCAATAACTTGGGAATGCATTAACTGATTGATATCTCCTGAACCTAGTTCTCTTGTTTGTGAAAATAAGGGTTATTTTAAAAACATTTTTGTTGAGCATGAAGGTGTTTTTTTGTGCTTATTGAAGGGTTGTAAATTGCAGTAGCGTGTCAGGGGAGGTTTAGATTGGATATTAGGGAAAAACTTCTTTACTGAAAGAGTGGTCAAGCATCAGAACAGGCTGCTAAGATGGTGGAGTCACCATCCCTGGAGGTGTTAAAAAAAAAAAAGTGCAGATGTGGCACTTCAGGGCATGGTTTAGGAGGCATGGTGGTGTTGGGTTGACAGTTGGACTTGGTGATCTTAGAGCTCTCTTCCAACCTTAATGATTCTATGATTTTTCTGACCAAATTGTATTGTGCTTGTAAAGATTAGGGCAGTCCATATAGGTCAATTATCCAGTATTGATGAGAGGTGTTTTGAAAGGCTGTGCTGTTAGAAATATTGCAGTGTTAATGGCAAGATTAGTCTCATGCTGTGTGTAGGACTTTGAGGGCACTACTGAAAATGTTTGATTCCTGCAGTATTTCTGATGTTTGCCATAGCAGATGGAGGTTAGCTGTACATGGCATTCAGCTTGAGGTTTACCATAATGTAGCACATTCTGCCATAAGTTAGTCTCTTACTCTTTTTTCTTTTTTGCTCCAATATATGAAGGTTAAAAGGTAGAAGGCTTGAGACGGTAATTTCCGGTGGGTACATTTAATGGTATATTTAAACTAAAAGCCTTATCTTGGATCACCTTATCAAATAGTAAGAATTGCTGTGTTGTCTTTGCCTGTGTATGCTCTGAGGCACATGTTATTTGTGTGCATATGTTTATGAAAGAGTATAGGTTGGGTTGGAAGCTATGGCTGCGCATGTCCTGGTGCTGTCTGCAGCTAAGGTGCTACAAGAAAGTTAAATCTGTCTTCTGAGAAGCTTGAAGTCCACTGTTTTTTCTATGGTATCTTTCAATTAAATGTCCTTCTGAATGAGTTCAACTTGCCAACAAACTCTACTTTTGGTAGTCCTTTATTTAGATTTTTAAAAAATCCTTTTTGCATCTTCAGGCAGTGGGTTTAGTTTGTTTTACCCTTTAGCTTCATCTTTGTTTACTGGGCGTTATGGGGGATTCTGTGAAACATATTTTCCTGAGAAAAATACTGGAAGCATACAGCAAATTGAAAAAAAGGATTGAAGGCTGAATTTGTGGTCACTAAAAGCCTCTCTTTTAAGCCATGCCTCTTCTATATATATTTTTACTGGATATAGTGAGAATAGCTACAAGCCAGAACTCTTCCGTGAGAAAACACAGGTTACTTTTTGAGCCTTGAGAATTCTACTTCTCGAATTAAATATACTTAGTTCTTGCATGGCTTCAGATTACCATATGCTCATTTCAGTACAAAACCTCCAAATATTAGTTGAATTTTTTTGTCTAACCTTCTTAACTATCTTGAGCTTGAGTAGGACTTTTGCATAATTACAAGTAATTTTGTTGTTGGGTTAAACTAAGTCTTATCCACCTGGTTTCATAATTTTGTCTTCAGGTGACTTGAAGCTGACAATTTTAATCCAGTTTCAGAGTTCTGAAAGGACTGGTTTGTTGTCCTACTCAAGCATCCTTTTTGTGGCCTTTGAAATTAATTCATAAAGGTTGCATGGAAATATATTTTAAGTGTCCCCCTCACCCCCAAGTGCTCACTTAATTATCTTGCATTCAAGACTGTCTGGTATCTGTTTGAAAGTGCTGTAACTTAATATCTCCTGTGCTTGTGTAAAATGTCTCTTGGCCAGGTGCGTAGCCTTCGGAAGAAGTTCCAGATACTTAGTTATTTGAATGGTCACGTATGAATGATTCAGACTTAGTTTCTTACCAAATTGTGTGTTGTTCATTATGCCTATCATGTTCTAAGGCTAGAAAGGTAAACATGATCACTGCAAGCTGCCAATTTCCATTTATGTAGCTTTGAGTTGTCTTGTACAATTGACCAGATGTTTTTAAACTTTGTGGAAAGACAAGTTTGTGCCACTGGTCTACTTCAACTGCCATATGTAAACAGAGGTGAAAAGGGTGGTACCACCTACTAAAGTTACCTGTTCTTAACGGAGTTTATTTTGATAGTAGTTTGCTAAACACATGAGATCTGAACAGTGGCCTTCTGCCTTCTTTGACTAAGCATAAATATGAAAATATCCAACTTTGCATAAAGCATGGGATTACCAAAATGCCACACTGAGAGAATGCTCATGCAGTATAGTAATTACACAGAAACCAGTGGGTGCTTCTTAGTAACATCTTTAGTTCTTCTACTGTTGTAATTGATTTTACCAGATTTATTGGTGTAAACTTGAAGTGCTGAATATGCAGAATTGAGAGTATATGAACAAAACTCAAATAAGTTTTCTTTGAAAAAGCCTCTATTTGTGAGTGATTGTTAAATACTATTGATGCCTTAAGTTCATTGGAAATTATAAATTTAATTACATATCCAAGGTGTAAAAGTAGTGTAATTTAATAAGATCATAAGCTGAAGTAGCAAAAGAGGAACTTGTGCATTTAAAAATCTTACAGCTTTCCTAGTGGACTAAGAAATATGGCCATGTATATTAAGTAGATACAGTTATATTAGTACATTAGCATACACAGTGAAATATCAGATTATATATAAATAATATAGTTGAAAATAATTGACATAATTCATGTCTTCCTAGGTCTTCATCCTCCAGGCCCTCCTTTAGCAAGGCCTATTCTTCCGCGAGAAAGAGGAGTTGTGGATAGAGTTATTGAATATTTGGTTGGCGATGGTCCTCAGAACAGGTAAAATCTTGCTAAAGATGATACCTAAACAGTTGAGAGAAGAGCTTCTTAAGCTTTTTAAATCAGGTCAAAGTGTTAAGGTTATAAGAATTGCAAATTAATCTGTCTGAAATTTTCATAATGAAATGGTCCTTTCTCAGTGCTTCACCTGAAATCACTTTGTAGGAAAAAAATAGTAACATTTTGACAGAATTAACCTCTGCTTTGTGTGGTATTAGCCATGTGATACAAAGAAAAATCTATACTCAAGTGGGTGAATGAATTATATTTTGAATTAAAAAAAAAAAAAAATTTATCTTAGCAGTTTATTACCATTAAATGCTTTCAAATTGCCTTCAGAACTGTCCAAACATACCAGAACTTCCATCTTAACCACGGTCACTCTATGTATTGACTGTATTCTAATGAGATATAAACTTAATTTGGATGTTATTTTCTGACAGTGATATTAAAAACATGTTGAACCATGAGGTTTAAATTGTAGCGAAGAATACTTCACTAGTTTTAAACAACTTTGAAAACTATTATTTAATACGCAGATTTAGTTTGCTTTAAAGGATAATTATTTCACTGTGGAAAACAATTTTAAAGGTAAATATCTAAGCTATTAGTCAATATCTAAAGTAAAGTGTGTCTCAATTCAGTGTGTTATTATTAAAAGGTATGTAATTATATATTATTCATGTTTTCTAGGTATGCCCTTATATGTCAGCAATGTTTTTCTCACAATGGTATGGCTTTGAAAGAGGAGTTTGAATACATAGGTAAGAGCTAGTCTGTGGTAGACTCTCTAGTAGTTGGCTTGTGTTTCATAACTGCAACCAAAATAATGTATGATGCATATTAAGTACTTCACTGACACTGTCAAATGCCTCTTCATATGGGAACAGTTTTATGGTAACTTATTACTCTGTACTTTAAGATTCACTTCAAGACTTAGAAGTACTTCATTGCAACCTTCAGGCCAAGGATTTCATGTGTAGAAAACTATTCAGTAGAAATAAGCCTCCTCCAACACATCCCTGAGAATTGCTACTGGCTATGAATGGTTCTCAGAAGAGTTTTATACTGAGAAACTATCTGACATTAAAGCATGCCTCTTTTACCAGAACTTAAACAAACTTTTGCTTTGGCAAGAAGATCTTGGGGAGGTATCAGAAAATGAGTGGGAACAAGCCCTAGGGGGCTATATGTGAATTTATGGCTGACAGTAACTTAAGACAGATGCAGCTCTTTATTGAACACAGATGTCTTATTTTGCCTCCTTTCTACCACAAGTGTAAGCCTGATGCCGAAGAAATGAGGGAATCTTGAAGTCTTCTATTTCATTTTGTTTTGTTTGATTGTATGAGTAAATACATAGAATTATAAGAATAAGCTGAACATTTCCCATGGAACCAAAGATAAGTAGTCAATATGTCATCTTAGCTTGAGTTCACAATTCAACTGTGCAAGAAATTGCCACTTCCCCCCGGCCTTGGGGGGGTAGATGTGTTTAACTGTTAAGTGGTATCTAGTACTTATCCAGAACAAAACTGCCTGTTCTTAATTAAGCACAACTGGAGCAGAATGTTCCTCAAAAAGCAATGTGAGACATGCTGCTTGTAGAATCCATAGCATCCCTTTACTCAAAGGGTGAGGAAAGTGGCATCATAAGGTGGGGGAGGAAATAATCTGCCAATTTAATTATTTTGTAGGGAAGAATAGAAGAACACCATGTAGCAACATCTTGTATTGAATTGCATTATTTTGTTCATTGTGGTCAAATCTTTCACAGTGGTGGGCAGTCTTGTAAGTGCAGCAGAGCTGAGAGCAAACAGGTTTTTGAGAAGCAAACGTATGCTGAAGTTAAAAATGGGGCTATATGGAACAGCTTGTGTAAATTTGATGGAGGTACTCTCAGGTACTGATAGACATCTAATTTTCTGTTTTTAGTATTTTGGACAGTCATAGTGTAGGAATAAAGGTGAAATTAATTAGTGAGGCTACTTATTGAGTGTGCTTTTCTGTAGCATTTAGGTGTGCTTACTGCTTTTTCCTGAATCCTGCAAGAAGAACTAGACCTCAGGCTCCACGGCTTCCAGACTTCAGTTTTGAAAAAAAGCAGTCTACAATATTGCAATCTGAAACTGAGCCTCGAGAACCTACAGAGAGAAAGCCCCAGGAGACTCAACAGACAGAAGGTATGTGCTAATCTCATGAAGTCTGTTCTTTTTTTAATGTCTAATGAAATCCCCCTCTGTATTCTAGCTCTTCGTCTAGGTGAGTTTTTATAAGACTAAGGTCTCAACACTGGAACAGGCTTTCTAGTGAGGTGGTCAATGCCCCAAGCCTGTCAGTGTTCAAGAGTCATTTGGACGATGCCCTTAATAACACGCTTTAACTTTTGGCCAGCCATGAACTGGTCAGGCAGCTGGACTTAGATGATCATTGTTGGTCTCTTCCAACTGAAATAGTCTATTCAACTTCATCGTGGGTGCAGTTTATATTTTTTCAATTCTTCTTGTCCCTGCTGCTAGCTTAGCTTGTTGATGCTATTGTCTTCTGTCCTGTGCCTTAAAATTTCTTAGGTAATGTCTCATGCAAATCACGGCATATCAAAAATTTTCACTCTAATGTTACTGATAAACAGGTAGAAAATAGCACTGTAAATTACAGAAATAGTTAAGAAAGGAGTATGTCCCTAAGTGGTTAACTTTCACTGTGTTCAGCAGGTCATTTGATTGAGGTGTGTTGGAATTTCTGCCTTTGTTCCTTTTGCTGTTTTCCTCAGGGCAGGAAAATCTAGTAAAACTGCCTTGTTTAAAATCAGGGAGTTCAAAGACAAATTGTCAATTTTAATTTAACGTAGTTCCTTTTGAGACGTTTTATAGTCTGCAGATACAGTAGGCATCTGGTGTACAGCCAACAGGAAGATGCAAAGTTCTAAAATACTCCAGAAATTATAATTAGAGAATCTCCAGTTAGATGTGCTATTGAGTACTTGATGGGACTTTACCTTAGTTTAAACAGGGATCATGGAGGGAAGCTATCAAAGAGAGTGCACAGCCCTGAGATTCAGGATAGAAACACCGTGTGTGGGGAAACTCTCAGTGTAACAGAAAGAATGTTCCTGCTTGATTATCTTTAACAGGGCGTACAAAATGACATTGGCCTTTACTTTCTGGCATGGAAAGGCTGCACGAGACTGGTAGAGCAGTCATCAAACTGTAGCCATCTCTGGGTGTGGTCTGGTGTGGGTACATATAGGGAAAACTTGGTTTCTTCCTGTGCCATACTATAGTCTTACTCCATTGAAAGTACTATTGCTAACATGAGAGTAAGACTGAAATCAGATGCATGAAGCTAAGATGATGCAAATGTCATCTTTGCCCTCAAATGATCTGATCATCTTTTCAGTGAGTGGAGGGTAGGTTAGTAGCTTCTCTGGCTACTTTTAAAGTTAGAAGATTCTTCTAGAAAAGACAACATTTGTTACTGGGGTCTTCAAAACTCTGTTTATTTCTTCTGCATGAATCAAATGGGGAAGCCCTTCAGCTCTTAGAGGTGTGTGCCTCGAGGGCTCCTGAGTAGTATCCATAACTGCAGGTTTTTAAAGGTTTTTGGGGGTGGGTGGGTGCTAATTAAGTTGGTATTATTGAAGGAAATGCTTATCAAACTACGCCTTTACTGGGTCTGTGCTGCTGAGTCAGTTTATAGATGTTGTAAAAAATGTAAAACCTTAAGAATTAGTGTGAGGCTTTCATTAGGCACTTGAGATGTTGAAGTGGAAATTGTGCAAAATTTTTGCTGCTAGGAAGTGTATGGTGAAATTTTTCGAGACATAGGAAATAAGTAACTGGTATGCTGACTTTTGGTTTGATCTAGCTTAAATATCTGATCTTTTCTGAATATTTAACCTCCAAGATTACATAAACTATTCTCTTTTGATAATTAGTAAGCAGCCAGAAATAGAGTATGTGTTAATATTTTACACAACTAATATCTGAGAAATGTGTTGTTGATGTAGAAGAGGCCAGCACTGTATCAGTTTGTCACTGTGCATTAACTGCCTGCGACTTGCCACAAAGTAATCTCTTACAAATGAGAAAATATCTTTTTCAGTAAATCACTTTTTTCATCAGAATGCTAATTTGAAACGTAACTGCTTACAGGCCGTTGGGCTTTATTAATAAATAAACATATTCCTTGATTGTAAGTTTAAGGTATAAAGCTATCACTGAGGTATAACTCTGGGGAAGGCTTTTGTTCACTACAGTAATATAGCTGGTGTCATAGCAGGAATAGAGAATATCTTCACTTGCAGATATAGACAAACATTAACATCAGGAAACCAACTTCACTACAGTGTTGACAGCACAGGGAGATCCAACTCTTATCTGTAACTCATTTAAACCGTAGCTGTATAGCTCAAAGAAACTGCAAGCTAATGTGGTACAGAAGTGCTATAAATATTTTTTTACCAGTCAGCTACTTTTACTAATGAGTAGAGCATGAAGCTGATTCTTTTTTCAGTTGTGTGCTTATGCAGTGACAAGCATGTTACATGCAACTCCTGTGGATAAGAGATCTGAAGAATGGTTATGGGGAGTGCTGTTCACACTGAACCTTGGATTTTTTTAATTCTCTGGAAATACGGAGTCGTCAGCTGTCAGTATGATGCAGATTACTGACACGAACATCATGCTTCCTTGTTCAGCAGAGTAACTCGGGAATTTATTACCAGAATGAAACTATGTCCATCAGTTCTTTCCTTAACTTTTTCTTAAATGGCTCAATCTTGAATCTTTTTCATCAAAGGCTAGTCAGTTCTCTTAGAAGTATTAATGTTTGGATCGTACTGAAAAAGCCATCACTAATCACTCTTATTCTCTTGATTAATTTTGCCTTGCCTGTATTTGGTACTGTATTTGCTGCGTTCTTGATTCAGGTTTAACATTTAGCAGTGTTTTGAAGGTTGAAACAAAATTTGACTGCTTCAGTGTTTTGTGGTGAATATCTAGTGTGGATGTTCAGATATATTCATTAGATGCCTTTGAACTTCAGATTTCACCACGGTGGTCAGCACTTTTTGGAGACAGCTTCCTGTGTCTCCAGATTTTCATGGAATTCCTTGACAATCTTGATGAAATACTTAATGATGATTCAGTGCTATGTCACTTTCAAGGATTCTTGGAATACAGCAACGGCTACTTTATTTGAAAGGCGTTCCATTTAAAAGGCAGATGCAGAAACTTGGTTTGTTCAACAGAAGGGTTCACAGTAATGCTGTCCTCCAGAAGTAATGCTGATTCAAGTGTGTGCCTATTTGAGTTTTACCGAAAGTAGAACTTTGCTTTGGGTGAGTGTTACAGATGGAGCAGAAACTTCCAGCTAGGAATAAAACTGGTTGAGGACAAAGCACTGAGAAATAAGCTTGAGTATTTTTTTCTGTTTAGAATGGTCTGAGTTTAATGTGTGTGGTGGGTTTTTTGGTGTGTGTTTTTTTTTTTTTTAAAAATGGACTGGAGTGATTTTGTCTTTCAGAGATTTGGCTTGCTTTTTTACCAAATATGCTTTACTTTCTTAGGACAGTATGAGCCCACTACATTTTTTTTTTGTAAGCAATTGTTTCCTTTCAAAGATGTGAGTTTCTGCTTGCTGTGATCTTTCCTTAGTTCAGCTAATATGGCTTGAGTTTAGTGACTTGCAAACAAGTTCTTTTGGTTTAAAAATATATTGTTTCCAGTCTACAACAGTTCAGTTTTGCTAAACAATGTAGCTTGCCTTCTTGGTAGGATGGAAAGGGTACAGGGAATCAAATGCTATGCTATTATCTGGCTTCTTTTTCAAAATCTTCATAATAGCTTTCTGTGATATTAAAACCATGAACACAGACTATAAGGAACATGCGCTTCACCAAAGATATTTAAGACACATGCAACTGCGTGAAAGTCAGTCCTAATGGGGTGCTGCAGTAGTGAAGAAAACTTGTCCCAAAGGTCTTGAAAGTGCAAGTAACTATATCTTAGTGGAATTATTTTTGTACCATATTTTGTGAATTCCTGCTTAAGACATACACATTCTACTTACAATAATGCATCACTATTAATTTGATTTCACTGGTTATGCAGTGAAATGCCACTTGTTGCCGAGAATAGCTGACTACTTAGTGTGAAGCATATCTGCTTTCTAAGTGCTGAGCATTAAGTAGGAGTGCTGGGGGAGAAAGGCAACTGCTGTAGCCAGGAGCAGGTTTTTAAAAGTTGCATTAATATAGCTCTCAAACTTGCCTCAGACCAGCATTGGGCTCTTTGCGGTTGAGATCATGTATGTGTAGCTACATTCTTCAGTTAAATCATGGATTAAGGACACTAATTTTCTTTCGTCATCTTAAGTTTATAGTCAGGGCTTTCTCTTGTTGTTAGCTACTGCTCTTGCAATAACTTAAGTCATGCAATATTGAGATCAAGTTGACTAGGCAAGCTTTCCATTAATCAGTGTATCTAAAATGGAATTGGTGTAGAAGTTTAATGAAGGTCAGTCATGTTTATAGTTGGAGTTAGTAGCACCACTTGCTATGATTGCCCTGACTACTCATTTAAAGGACCTACTCTTTAGTTCTTTAAGTTTGTCAGACTTAATTATTAGAACAAAATTTTCCATGTAAGTTTGCTTTAACTGTATATTCTGGAGAGTTTCACTAAGTCTAATCAAGAACAGGGTGAAGGGAAAAGCCATATACCAGACAATTTTTTTCTTAGAGGAGCAGTGTCTCCATATGTTCTAGAATATAAAATTGAAGGCAGCATCCTTCTGTTCCTTTGAATATAGAATATTAGAACATGCATTTGATCAGGATTTTTCCTTTTCATTAGAAGCTTCTACTTCTGCTAGTGGCTGACTGTCCCTGGGGTTGTCCTCAAACCTGTAGATGCTTGGCATCCTTCTCATCAGACTGAATGAATAATCTCTTTACCTCAATAAGACTGAAAACACTTCTCCAGGGTGCTAACCATCATTCAGTTGAGGACTGCAGAACTGAAACTGTAAATAAGTAATGGTTGGGCTATGCTACAAATGTGTTGAGAGGGCATGGAGTTGTCTCTTCCTCACATCCTATACTTTCTTTGACTCAAGCCTGAACAGCAGCAATAAAGAAGGAATGTAACTCAAGTGTGGAGGGTTTGTAGCAGGAAAAGGCACAAACTTATTCATAGAATTTGAGGCTGAAGAAAAAATGCAGAGATGAGACAGAAAGAAAACTGACAGTTGGGAGATAAAGATTGAACACAGGCTGGGATGGGATCAAGATGGAAATTGAAGGGCAGGAAGGGAGAGTGGGATAGTCTGGAAAGAAAGTGGGAACATTAATTTGCTTGGGCAGAAACAGGAGGATTGACCATCTGACAAATGGCTCCAGAGAAACCTTGGGACAAGAAGCCAGGGCAGGTGTTGAGCAGCCAATGATTGAGAAGGCAGGGAAGGAAGCTGAATCGGGAGGTGAGTCAGCTGCAGACTTGCTAAGATGGAAGATGAAGCCAGAGGAAGAAATGGAAAAGCTGGGCTGCACTGGGCAGTCTGAAGTGGAGTCTGGAACTAGCTAGATGGAGCTGTGCGTGGGAAGAGGGGTCTTGAGTTCTGGTGACAGAGGGCAGTTGTGCCAGGTCTGCTGGACAAGGGTGTGCAGCAGCTACTCTTGTACATCATGACCCAAAAGGATGGAGTAATGGTACTAAAACTTCCAGGCTTGCTTGAATTCTGTGAATATCAGCCTGAAGTAGTCGGATTAGTTTCAGACACCCAACATGTTTTGATAAATATGAAATTACAAACATGTATAAGGTTAACATTTTTGAGCTGTAACTTTACATCAGTTTTGCAAACTGTTTGCCAGCACAGTGTGCATTAATGCTGTATAGTATTGACTAATACTAGTCAATAAATAAACCGCTATCAATAGTACTCTCTTGCACTACCTTTGTGTCATTTAGTGCAACACTTAGTGTTCAGTTTTTCAGTGCTTTTGCTTACTTCAGTATGTGACTCATTTCTCATATGCTACTGAAATCCTGTTGTGAAGCTAGAATTTACTTCTTTAGAAATAGTACTTATGACAAATATTTTTTGATCTTCAAAGTATGCCTATTATCAAAGAAACTCCTTTCCCAGATTGAGAGTAAAGATAATCCTCTGTATCCTTCCTACACTTCCTGTGGGAAGATAGAGAATACACAGTAATCTTCATTGGCTGTCTTGAGATGTTGAGAACTAGATTATTCTAATCTTTTTTGTTTTCTGGCTCCTTACATTTAAAGTAGTTTCCACCAAATAGAATGTTTAGGTTCTGTGTGCAGATTGAAGTCTTACACAAAAATACAGTTGGTAAAATTTCCATTACCAAGCACAAAGAAGCTAGATTACTGTCATTCTTATTTCTGGCACTGTCTCACATTAATGAACAAGCTTAGAAAGATTCTGTTGAGGGTAAATATATACAAATAATGGTATTTTCATAGTGGGATCTGAACTCTTTTCCATAGTATTTTCTTTTTTTCTTAAATTTTACAAGTTTTATCTGTGACCCTCTTGTTAGAAAAATAATAGGTATTAGCAGTTGAGCACTTCATGCAGTGACTAATCAAAACCTGTGTGTGATTGCAAAATGTTGTTTTGTTTGCTTTTTAAGAATATTAACTACCTCTTCATTTCTGGGAATGGTTATTTCATCATGTTTCTTTTAACAGAATCTGAAGAAGACATGGCTCAGATTGTTGAGACAAATGAGACTGATGATGAAGCACCAAGTCCTGAGCAGCTAAATGATAAGCAAGCTGAAGAAGTTGAAAAAGAGGCAGAAAACATTTTGACAACTAAAGACTCTAAAATAGGGTCTATTTCAGCTGAACAAAGTGAAGAATCTTTAATGAAAGCAGAATAAAGTACTACAAGTGCCTTCTGTAGCTAGTTTTTAGCTTTGTTCATGCCTGTTGTTACTATTCAGGTGAGCTTTTTTTAATGGTACAACTTAAAAATCTCGCTTGAGCTTAAACTGCCTCAACTGCCACAGTATGTCAAGGCTATGTGTAAAAGTGAGTATTGTAAATTAAGCATGTGTCTTTAAATAAGTTAACACACAGAATGTGTAGTTGGTTGAAGTCTAACAGTTGTACCCGTCATTCAGTTTGCATATTTAAAAACTTAAAAGTATAAGCTTTGCTAAGGATGACCTATAATTTGACATCTCTCTAGCTGTCACAAAAAGAGCAATTACTGGCAGTGACTGACCTAGTAAGTTTCGTCTAGTGAACTCAAGATACTTTTTAATGCTTCCCTGTTAAAATGAATGGAGTACATTTTAAATACACAAATGTTTACAAGCTAAAGTGTCACCTGACATTTGACTTAAGCGTATGGAAGTGTCATTGCAGTGGTGTTAATCTTATTCATTATCTAACTTTTTGACAGAATTCAGTTAAATGGCACTCAGATAAATGGCATCTCCTTAGGTATTTGCATTGCAGATGAACCAGAGGCACGTACATACAAAACTGTTTTGTGTTTACATAAAATATAGAAAGTATCTGCACTTGATTGTACTTGAATACAAAGCACTATTTATACCTGTACAATAATGACAAGATATAAGTGAATTTTGTGCCTTTGTGTATTTTGTTAAAGGAAAATAAAGACATCTAGCAGCAATACTTGCTTTGTGATTCCTAAAACTGAAGAGAATTTCTGCTCTGCTGTATGCAGCTATTCCGCAATTACTCTGCGGAAGTTCAGAAGGAATGACATCTTAAAAGGAGCATGTCTATATACAGCTAAGGTGGTTTTGACAGAATAGAAATAGATCCCTGATCAACAGGGGCATGTGCGTTTGCCCAAAGACTTTCCTAACTGTGCCTAATGTATGTTGAAACTAGTTATTAAAATTACAATGAATATTTGCTGCTGGATTACTGAAACTGTACTTTTTTCATTGTGTAGCTTTTCAAGCTAGGGACACGTGTTGTACATTTCCTGTTAAATATAACAGTTGGGAACCTGGACTAGAATTTTTCTGGTGCCTGGAAGTGAGGTACCTAAACCAGATTTTTTTAAAATAAATGCTGACCATGTGTAACTTGGTTGATTTAGCAGTAGTTCTAATAACAGTTTTATTATGTGTGGTGTTCTCTGTGCACCTCTCTGTATAGAGGGAAGGAGAAACTTCAAAAATGTGTTTTTATCCACTTTCTTGGTCCCAAAGTGAACTGGTTTTACAGTGTAAAGGCAGCAAAAAGCTAAGTCATAGTAGTTCAAAAGCACCCTACAAGAAGAACATGTTTCTAAATGTGACCTTAGTATCTGTGTCTTTATATGAGACATAATTATTACGTGAACAGCAATGATTAACTTTCTTTTCCAAATAAAGCATCTATTTTCTGATTCTTTGTGGTTAGTTTTGAAGGTCAACCCTTACATCAGTCAGAATCAAGTTTGGTCTTTATTTAGGTAAATGAGGAAACTTTTGTCTGGTTCACTAACTAAATTGCAATTCATATTTTAATTAGTAGTCTTCATAGACAGAGTGTAGGCGTGTGATTAAAGGAGTACTCACAGGTGTTTGGCTATATTTATATAAACAACAATTAGTAAAAACAGGTAAAAACAATTAGTAAAAACAGTTGGGAATATGAAGAAAACAGTCCCTTTTCCAAACATGTCTTAGGGTTTAAGGAAAGTACAGGGCACAAAATGATAGTGGAATGCATTCTTTAATATTTAAGAGAATGTATTTTATGTTTCAGAACTTCTTTAAAATAGAAAGTGCCTGAAAGGCGACAAAGCTGACTCATTTTATAAGACTTTCAGGTGTTAATCTCTACCTTGCATTTTGTACCTCTAGTTTATCTGTTGAAAGGCTGATCTGTTTGGAGAAAAAAAAATCACAGAATATCTCAGTAATTTGGCTCAGTAAGTTGTTGGATGTACTTATATTATAAGCACTAAAACCAAGTAAAAGTTGATGTTATGATCCCTCATGGAATATGAATGCATGAATTATTGTCACTTCAGAAGTTAAGATTACTCTAGGCCCATGTTTTATTTGCTTTTAAAAATTTGTATCTTAAATGTCACGCTTTTTGTAGAATAATTTTAGGTCCTTCCCATGACAAGCAACCACTGAGCTGTAATGCATATAATATTTATTGAATTGACTGAGAAAATAATCTGTTGATATTGGAGCTACATTAAAATTTTTTTTCATTAGACTGTAAGATGTCTGTTTTCAGATGTTCCTGCTTTTGTCAAGGAAACTGATGCTTCTTAGGTTAGGAATCTGAATTTTTTTTTTAAAAAGGAGACTCAGTATCTGGTATGGGGTGGGGGGACAAGAAAGCAGCATTATTTCTCCCAACATTCTTAAATGTGACATTAGCAACTTGCCACAGGAATGATTGATACTTTCTGTTTAATATGTCACTGAAGGATCAAGTAGACACAGTCAACCTGATGTGAAAACAAATACTTGTTAAAATGTGAAAACCTAGCTTTATGAGACCTAAGACCATCTAGAATTTTTGAGGAGGGGAAGAATAAGTGAGAGTTAATACTAAAAAAAGTGTCCAAGCAGTTGTTCCCATTAAATGCCTCAGAAGGCTGGAAAAAAGATGTTAAGGATGTCCTGGTATTTTGGTAGAGAAAGAAACATTTTTAACTTCCTAATTTTTCAGGGTTTTAAAGCGGCTATAGTAAATGAGGGTAGAGGGGTAGTTAATCAGTAAATGAATTCAGGCTCAGGGAGATAAATATGATAGTAATAGAGCACCTCTCCTCAACTTACAGTAAGCATTCAGATGTTACTTCTACCAAGTATGTGTGCCCCAGTCTAGATAAGAATGTGAGAAGATTCTGTTCCTGCAGCAGTTGCTTCTTGGCTTCTGTCTACTGCAAGTATGGCACTAGTAAAAGATGCCTCTCCAACAGGAGTTGGATCAAAATCCAAAAATACCTGTTAGTGAACAGCAGTAGCCACACTTAGTCATGTCTTTGTAACCCCTAAAAACTTGTAAGTAGGAGTGTGTAGAGCAAAAAGGTACAGCGCCTGTCAGTGATATTTAATCCAATTGCAGACTGACTCTCAACAGTTAAGAAGATGGAAGCAAGCGGGGAAAATATAACAAATGCTATGGTTCCATGTTTTGTCTTCTGACTTCCTAGTTTGTACTTGAATCTTAATTTCTTTCAAAAGTACCTAAAATCCTGGTCCTGTGAAAATCTTACTTCTTAGAGAAGTTTTACAAGCCCCCTTTCTTCCCGTGGCCTGGATGAAACGCAAAATTAGGTGGGGTAGTAGAGTAATACTTAGCAAGCTTGTTGGTGGCATATTTTTATTGCTTCTGAAATATAGCAAGTAATTGCAGAGATTGCCTTTTAGTCAAATGTAGTTTATATGTTGGGGGGGGTCCTATCTGGGCTATGTAAAACCCACCATGAAAGACAGCAACAGTTAGCAGAACTTCAAATATGACCAAGAAACCTGCAGAACAGGGAAATGAGGGAATGCTACTTCAAATTTTAATATTCTAAAGGAGAACACAATTGATTACCCTTTGACATTCTGACAGAAATAGATCTTTTAGTGGAATCTTGGGTGTGAAGATGGTTTGTCTAAAGGAAGCTGTTCAGCCTACATGCAGGAAAAGCAGAAGCTCATAAGAAAAGGCAAACAAAGATGATGCAGAAGCTGACAATTTGTGGATTGGTCTAGAGGTTATCAAAAGCATGTAACTAGGGGTGTGTATAGTTGCCTTGAAGTTGAGAACAAGAAGGTCGAACACCATGTGATGCATGAATAGAAGCCAAGGAAAGGATTTAAAGAAAAGAATGACAGTGAAACAGATTGGGGGTGGGGGGAAGGAAGGGTGGATTTGTCTATCAGAACAAGGTCTTAATCAAGAAATAAAGAGCTTGAGAAGATTTGTCAGAAAATGTAGCAGGGTTTGGCTATTGCTACATGGCAGTACATACCCCAGGTTAAAATTATACTCTTATGTCAGAAGTAAGGACGCAATTGACAATGAATCGTATCAGAGAAACTTGCTTGCTTTCTAGAATTAATTCCAGAATAAGCAGGTGATAATAACTTGGTAGAATAAGATCGTCCAGCTATTACTAGAGATGATCATGGCAAAATTGCTCTTATCCTTTTTATTTAAACATAAAAACTTCAAAATTATTTTCTGCTGCTAGGATTAGTGAAACTGGAGCAGTAATTAATTTTTATAACCTTATTAACCCGCAAAGGCTAGGAGAAGTACTTCTCTGGTGCGTGGTTCTGAACTTAGCAATATTTGTGCACTTGTGGATCTGTGGTGGTAGACGAGTGAGTAGGCTAGAGGAAACTGCTCATTATTCAATAGTTAAGTCTGCTGTTAAAAACATCAAAAGTCTTGATCTTCATAAAGTCCAACATAATCAGTACAAGAGTACTGGATGTAAAAAAAGTTCTTCTAAATAAGCTGCTTCTGGAGTGAGTCTTTGTTAGGTCTTCCACAATGAGGAAGACCGTCCACGGGGTAAGGAATGGCTGCTCTGTGAATGTTTCATTAGAACAACAATCTTGAAGATTAATTTTTCATATTTGTTGACA
This sequence comes from Phalacrocorax carbo, assembly GCF_963921805.1. NCBI lineage: Eukaryota > Metazoa > Chordata > Aves > Suliformes > Phalacrocoracidae > Phalacrocorax > Phalacrocorax carbo. Next base: position 25,428,647 of record NC_087517.1, on the reverse strand, counting down.
GATAATCATTTCACCAGTTCACTGAGTGTTTGCAAGCAAAATCTTTAGGCCCTCATTTCCTTCCATGTCTTGCAGATTGTTTTCTTGGCTGTAAGGTGTTCTTTCCTGTCCAGTCACATGGTTAAAAGTTAGTGCTTCAGATCTCAGCATCTCATGTTTCAGTTACTTTCTTGAATTGATAAATGCGAAACAGTTCAGATTTCTGGTGTAGTGAGCCTCTGAAGTTTCACATATATGCTTGTAGTATATAGGATACTGTACAGAAGCCACATCCCTAATACAAACTGATTTAAAAAAAGGCTGCAAATGCATGAAGTACATTAACACTAGGAGGAAAATAAATTTTCCACGAATAAACTCAGATTGGAAATTTGAAACTTCCTAATGATTTGGATAAATAGCCTTGCAGGAGGCATTAGATTTAAAATGGAGTTTGAGTTGGAGTGTCAATGTCTTGATTCACTGAAAGGGGAGTGTTTGTGAAACTGTTAATTACTGATCTGTGGCAGTGCTCCTGTCTTCCAGTGTGTGGTCTTTAGGTGGAGTTCACAGTTCTCAAGTTTGTGGAGGGTGATGAAAGTGAGGAATTACAGCTGACTCTGCTAATGCTCATCTTCCTATGGGGCTGACTGGTGTAGGGCTGTTGGCTTCCAGGTCTCGGTGCATGGTAACGCACCAAACCTTCTGTTAGAGGACAAATTGTAAACTTCCATCAGAACTGTGCCATACTTGATTGTATCTGGAAGTCTGAAATTAAGTGTACTTCATCCTCTGAAGGAAAAAAGAAAAGGATGGCATCCTGAATAAGTGGGAATTTCCTAGTGCTTGGTCTTTACTAGGGGTTCATTTACACAACAAATAGAATAAGTTATAATAGCGTTTAACAAGAACTGCTGCCCTCCAGCATTAAAAAAAAAAAATAATAGACTTGTCCCTTGAGATTGTGAGTCTCAAGGAATTTGACTTCTCTTCACCATTCCTTTTGATTTGTGAACCTCTCTGGGGCCCTGTCAGGTCACATTCAATCTTTTCTCTGCAAGAATAAGACCTAGAGAGGTGTATGATGGGCAGGATAGAGAGAAGGGTTTTAAAATGAAACGTATTGATTATACAATAATTTGCTCCCAAACCATGGGGTTTTGAGATTAAAGCAAACACTTGCAAGATTCTTGATAGATTATCTAACTTGGCAACAGTGCAAAATCTAAAGCACTGAATCATAATATAACCCTTTCAAGGCTGTGTAAAATTTAAGTCATGATCAAATTGGTTTTGCATATAAGGAAGGGTCCTGACTGATTTTCATACTACTAGTTATTTCTCTGTGTAGTCACTGTGGGAGCAAGCCCACTTCAGGACTGCCTCCGTTGTACCTAGCAGTGTACTGGTAGGATTCTCAGTAAACAATTACTAATGTTTTCAGGAGGGCTTGATAAGCCTTTGCCACTGTGAAATCATGTATTCTCCTTTTATTGTGTGACAAAAATAATTTGCAAATGGGAGATTGCAGCTGCCAGAAAGAAATAAGTGCAAAATCCTGAAATAATCAGAAATAGGAGAGAACAAGGGGTGCAGATAGTGGAGATTTTGCAGTTTTGGGTGTTCAATTGGTAAATTCAAATTCATCTCTGAATTCGTAACTTGCATTGAAATAATAATTCTTTCTCTCTTTCTTTCTTCATTTTGCTGCCTAAATGAAAATAGAGATACTGGATTTGCAGAAAACTCAAGCAACAAAGACCTTCCATCTCTCCTGAAATGGTCTGCTCTCTAATTCCTTGTATTGCTTCAAGGAGTTTTACTCAGTTGATGAAACTTAATTTTGACTTGTTCAGCATACAAAGAAAAATGTTTTACAAGAACTCCATGAAAATTCTTTGTAATAAAACTGTTTTAAATGATATTTTGGAAGAAATGTGAAATTGGATATTTCGTAAGGAATGTTTGTACTTGTATTTTTTGTATATTGAGCTTTTATTTAAACAGGAGGTCCTGGCTATTTATAGTCTTATTGTTATAATAGCATTGTTGATGCGTTAGTAAAGGGTATATGTGTTTAGGTACTATAAAAAGTATCTTTAACCAGAAGTATAATTTTAATCCTAGTTATGGCCTTGACCAGTAGTTACATCACCTGCAGTTGAAACTCCATTGAAATCAATGGCAAAGACATTAATTAGTGTGAATTCTTAGGATCTAATAGACTTAATGAAGTGTCTGTCTTAGCCTTTCTGCTTGTAATTGAGATGATAATTAAACTTGTGCTCCCTTTTTGAAATCTGGTATTTTACCAGATGAAGCAAATTTTAAAGTATATGAAGTTAAATTGCATAGCTTGTTGTTTATATGTTGTTATATATGCTGCCTTTGCTGTATATGTAATTGCTTGAGGAAAAACCTGATTCTGAAGAAGCTATCAAATATTCATCTGATCTTGATGATGCTGATGGCTGGGATAAGAGGTTGTTCTTTGCATAGTAGTGATTTATGGTTTTAAGGTGATAATTCTGTTTAGTAGTTCATTCTGTGCTGGCTGTACCCGATTAGCTTGGATTTCATAGTTTTTTTTTTTCTTTCTTTTTTTTTTTTTCTTTTAAAGGCCCTTATATGTTACCAAAATAAGAATGAGGGTGCCCCAGCTTCTTCAGTGCAGTCCCCACCCCTCAGTTGGACTGGCATAAGTAGGAAAAGAAAGTTGGTCAAGGTTGGGTAGGTTCTGATAAGACCCATTTATCTGTGCTACAACCAATTGTGAGAACTCTTGGCTCATGGCATGAGCAGCCAGCTACCCACCCTCAAAGGTCAGGCTGGCATATGACTGCGAAATCTTGTGTGTGCAGTGAAGTAGAGGCATGGAAAACCTGCCTAGACTCAGTATAAAAAATTGTGTGGCAACTTCACAGGGGACTGTGGAGTTGTGAAGATGCTGACTTTGGCCTGCGATTCCATAGACGTGTACATTTCAGGGTGGGTATTACAGGTTTTATTGTATCTAAATGGTGATTTATGCCCTTATTCCTGCATAACTGTCCACAAGGTACTGCCCTGTGTCACAGGTCTGTATTACCTAATTTTTTCAGACTGTTTCATTTTCATTAGTACAGCTGCTTTAGCTTGTGATCAGTGTACTGCACCTCATTGATAATCTAAGAGGGTATTAGACGCACAGAAGTGACACCTAACCCTGTCAGTCTGGCTTGATTGACCCCTCAGCTTCCGAAACATGGGTTCATTTTTTTAAAACCCAAGTTAGCCCGCCATCCATTTTCACACACATTCTGGGCAGTTTAAAGGTTGGTCGGAATTGAATATTGGTCTTTCAAATTTGATAATGTATGAGTACAGAACTGTGACCTTTGATACGTAGTAATACATCAACATGACACGAGCAGTAAGTGCAGCAATTACCTTTACTACAGTTGAGATTGTGTTTTAGTTCTCATCTTGTAAGCAATTATTTCAGGAAAAAAAGGATTCGTCTAAGTTAAATATATTTTGCAAATAGTGTAAATGCAGAAATTAATCTTTGGGGACTTCTAGATTTACAGGTGCATGTTTTCAAATGAATCTTGGCTTTTAAATTAACATTGGTTCCATGGTAGAAAGGAGTCCTGTGCTATTGACTTCTTTAACAATAGTTTCTTTTTTTTCTGGGAGAGTTTCTTTAAGCATTTTGTTGTGTTTTAATGTAATCTAAGTCTCATATTCTGATTTATGGCTAAAGCCTGATCCTGCAAGCAGGTGACATGTCACTGTGTTCATGTTGCTCCCATGATAATACTCGTAAGAGTTGGCTCCGTGCATGATGATAATGCAAGTTTTACATGCTTTTAAGTGCCTTTCAGAGCACGAGAGTATCTCAGACCTGCACCATGTATTGATTTAAAAGGCTGTTGTAACTGCTCCAGCAATGTTTCATCCCTTTCCTGAGCAGATCAAAGATACATATGGTTTAGTTTCTAAGTCTTCTTCCTCACCTGTTGTTATAAATTATTTGGATAATGATGGTGCACAACCACTACCTGGTAGGTGCTATAAAACCACAAATCAATACTTGCCAAAGAGCATAAAACCTCGAGAGGACTGATATCAGTTGCGGTTTCTGTTCTGTGGACTAAAAATCAGAATAAAATTACTGTGTCATTCTGAGCAAGCAATTGAGTAACCACTGAATGGTGAGTTTCTATCAATGCTGTCTGTCATGCCCAAAACTCAAAGGAATAACTTGAAATACAACTTCTTGTTCTTCTGAAGTATCTGCTTCCTCAGCAGCTGGGTGCTGAACAGTGTTGGCATGCTGGATTTAGGTATTGAACTTTAATTCAGGAGCTGGGACAAATGCTTATTCACTTTATTGAGGTGAAATCAACACCTGTTGGAATGGCTTTCTTTAAGCTGTCAGAAATCTGAACCCCTAGTCCCCAGTAATGTTTGGCTGTACTGGGACCCTGGCACAGGAGGCAGCTGACCCAAGTGACTCATGTGGGATGGGGACTGAATGGAGCCCATCTCTCCCAAATCTGCTGTGAGCAGAAGGGTGAGTGCTTTCTCTGGAGCACCTTTCTCTTTTGAACTTCTAGCTGTGGAGATTGCTCGCTTGCTGTACATACGTAGGGGTCATAAATTGCTGATAAACCTAAAAACTTTTTAAATGAAAGCTTCATCAAAATGGAAGGATATCTCTAACATTTTCTCACTACTTTTCTAGCAACAGTTAGAAAATTCTTGACTATCTGTGGTGTCATTTGTTTTCTAGGGAGGAAAAGCAAAACATACATTAGATCATCACATAAATTACTCCTAATCAAGTTCTTGGCCATATAAACTATTTTGCAAACCCACAAAGAGGTGGGAAAATTGTGCAAACGTGTTTGTGCTGTTTCTTGTTGCTTTCAACCTGTGCCATGTAAGGGCACTTCAGCCCTTAACTACTTCAAAATAAAAAAAAAAACCTCAATCTTTTTTGCATACTTTCATAAAATTTTAAATGTTAATAGTACTAACTTATCTTGGAAAAAATACCCAACCTACTTTTGTGCAGTGTTTTCTGTTAAAAATGGAAAAAAATAGTGTGTATATGGAAGTCTTGAGTCTATGCTGCTGACTTAGCAGATGGAGGTGGTTACAACAGCTCAGTGTGGAAGTTTGTTTTTCGGTTGGGGCTCCATGTTTGTAGGAAGTTCCTTATGGTAAAAGGATGGCCTTTTGCAGGTAGGTGACCCCATGGGTAGAGAAGGGCATTTGTTACTGGGCTACATGTAAGAACAGCACAACAATGGCAACTGCATGTCAGTTGCATGTCGGTATTTGTTGGTTATTGTTTGCTCAAGCTGAATTTATTAATTCTGGTAACAGGTATCTTTAGTTCTTCTCTCTATTGTGTATTATTAATCTTTTTTTTTTTTTTTTAAGAATTGACAACACTGGTATTCCCCAACAGTAGATTCCTCATATTTTAGAGAAAGGAGTGAAGGTAATATGTTTTCTACCATTCCTACCACAGCAATATGACTAGAAGTACTTATTTTTCAAAAATGCTAGGATTTTTGTTTGTTTCAGCTATATGGCTACAGCTGTGTTGCTGGGGCTTTTTTAAAGAGGTGGTGACAGCCTGGTTGCAGAATGTATTTTCTTTTTAACGCTTATCTTAAAACCTATCTTACTGGTTTGCAATGGTGAAATTCTCCTGGATGGGAGTTGTTAGATTATTGAATGAACGGTGGGCGGTTGAAATTTAGGGACACTTAAAGGAAAGTACCTGACTAAGACCATGTGGAACTTATTGTGAATACTCCTCTGATATATTATGTAAGGCATTATGTCAGTCTAGTCATGGAAGTCTGATCTATTTGATTTTAAGATCTCACATTGCATTATGAGTAAGTGTAACGGTTCTGAGAGCTGGAATATTGTTAGCCATTGTGAACAGTACTGAAGGAGTCTCAGGATGTATAATGTGGTAGATGCAATTTTGTTTGAAATTTTTTTCCAAGGCCAATTTAATTTTGATTTATTTGCCTCATTAACCCAAGGATTCAGAAAATTGAATGCCACCTGAGTGAGGTATTATTAACACTACTGAAATATCTTCAAAATCACTCCATGCTTATAAATTGGGCTTTTGAAAGCATTTTAAAGGCATAATGATACTGTTGTGAAAATGTACAGCATCATTTAAAAATTGCAAAATGCTTATTTGATTTCTGAAACAAGACTTGGTCACCTGACTTAAATGTATACTGATCTATTATTTATGCTTTGAAAATAGAGCTGATAAAAAGCATAAGTGTTCTTGATATTATATTTTGTCATATCTAGCTAAAAAGATTGAAATCCAGAGAAACAATTTTCTGAAGAAATGAAATAGTATGCCCTCCTGAACCCCCGGGGAAAATAGCCTCTCTGTTTGCTCAGAATATGAAGCAGTAAAATAGTATAAGTAAAACAGACAGCCCATGTCACATTCCTATTTGTACAGTTTGGAATGATGTTTTAAAAACATTTTCTAGTTATTTTTGATAAATAAATGGTGCAAATAACATCTGCAAACCAACACTGCTGATGTAAGATTTTTCAGATCAGATTTGTTTGTCAGTGAAAGTCAGAAAATTGCTTTGCAAAACTAAAGTTGTATAACTCCCAAAAATATGCACAACAAATGTACAAGAACGCATCTTGCTCTCCTTTTACCTTCCCTCAAAAAACTAATGCTGTTTCTCATTCATCTTTACTTCTGGGCTCAACAAATAGCTTGATAAAATTATAAAATATCAAAAAGCTGGGTTGCTAAACACAGATGTGTTTATAAGTTGTTAAATAGCTGAACACTCATGTTGATAGTGGGGCATCCGGCTACCCTTTTGGAACAATGTATCCTGGTTAAAGCCTTGAGCCATTAGTGCCCCACTCAAAACTAAGCTTAAGGGTTGTAAGAGCCTTCCACAGGTGATGCCTCTATGTTCAAGGGAGTAGAAAGGAAAGTGCATTGCCTGGCTGTTGCTTTCTGCAGGTTCACTGAGGATAAAGGGGAGTTCCTCCAGGTCTTACGGCTTCCAGAAGCTCACTCTTCAGTGTAAAGATGCCCATGCCACTCTAATTTCCTTCACTGATGTAAATGCTGAGATGGGAAAAATTCCTGGGCGGCGAGGTCGAGAAGTCTGATGTCACATCGCTACAAATGCCCTGTTGCCCAAGCTGGCCAAGGAAGCTTGTGCCTGTACATCTCCCAAACATCGCTTGTTGAGGGAGTGGGCTTTCAGCTGCATATGAGGAATGTATGTCTTCAAAGCTTTCGTGTTATGCTTTGGACTTCTGTTGTCCACAGAGTTGGTTAAGAACCAACCTTAATGATATTTTTGTAAGGATTCTTAGTCAATGGGCTCCATGTCAGGCTAAATTCCATGATACATCCACAGCATACAAGATGAACATATTTTGTAAATATGTGTGTTTAACAGCAACCAAAAAAAGCATTTGTTTTTGTTTTTCAGCCTTTACAAAAATAACGATTTAATACACTCTTCCCTCTGAGTTTATACAACACTGGAATATTACCTCGTAATATTATTTTATTATTTTAATACCGGAACAAAAAATGAACCCTGAAGGGTTTACTAGACTAATAGCATTTCATGAAGTGGATCTCTCTTCGTTGAATGAAAAAAGTCTTGAGTATGGAGTTTTTGTCAGGGTCAGGGATAGAATTCTAGAAAAGTTAACTTTTGTGTTATGGTTATGTGTTCATTGTCATGTATAATGATAGTGGTGATAACTGAGAACGTGACACTCTGAATAATCCAAATGGGTACTTCTGTACAGCAAACATAAGAAGGAATGGACACGGTAATATTAAGTCCTGAAAAATTCAAGTCTGTCTAAACCAGGCAAGATTCATTTCAGGTTTCTCTTTGGCAAAAGGCTCAAGCGCTTCAATACAGCTTAATTTGTCTATCAGTAATTCTTCATTTCTTAATGATGAGGACATTATGTATAGCCATGAAGGGATATCACCATGATTTTATTGAACCTGAATTTATTGAATCATTTATTTCCTCAGATATATTGTTCTAATATAGTATGTGTCGAAGTAATTATTAATTAGTTGTTTAGCATTTTTGATAAAACAGTGGTTTCTGTAATGCTTAGCTGAAAGTTCCTTCGTCGTGGGCAACGGGTGTCATTTTCCATGTAAGGTAGGAGTTCAGGAGATCTTAGAGAGAAAAGGCACTTTTCAGTTGTTTGCTTACTATCTTTTATCCTGAAGGCATGCTAGGACTGTAGGTAAATTATTTTTAAATTATGACTCACTGGAGTTCCAAGGAGTGTCTCTAGAGAACTTAATTGAATGAATCTGGTTTTGCTGAATGAAAAAGTATTGTGGGAGGGCAATGGAGGCAAAAAAGGAGCACTTCACTAAAAACACCCCAACCAGTCTTTGGGCTACTTCCTCCAAGGTAGGGGGAGCACTGTGAATATAGAGGTCTGTGATTCTTCTCCTGGAAGCGATTCCTTGGGGCAGGCTGTCCTCTGGGATTTGAACTGATGGTTGCAGAACATCACTTTTCAATCACAGGTAGGCGCTTGGCCATACTCAGTAGTAAAGTTCCTGTTATGATTAATAAAGAGTTAATAAGATATCTGTAAGATAAATTATATTAAAAGGGTGGTATGCACTCTTAGAAGCAATAGAAGTATTAACTCTGTAGCCAAACCCACTAGTGTCTAAGACTTGATTAACTTATTAGAGTGTCTATCATCATATTTATAAACTCTTATGTACAGTCTGACCTATACTTAATCCCATATATCCTTGGTGGCTCTAGTAACATGCAGAGGAACCACAAATGGTTAAAGAGCTGAGTGGCAGTGGAGGATCTGCAAAGGGTTTTGGTGGGTCCTGTTTGCTAGTAATCTGTCAAAAGTAATTAAATCTTCCAGAAGATTTATTCTTTCCCACATTTAGCCTACTTGTGGTGGGAGCAGAGTGGGAAAGAGAGAAAGCCTTGAGGCCGTGCAAGCACTGTTCAGCAACAGCCAGAACATCGCTGTGTTATCAATGTTGTTGTAGCCACAAATCCAAAACAGCACCAGAGGGACTGCTATGAAAAAAAGTTCACCCCATCACTGCCAAACCCTATGCAGGCAGTTTTGAATTAATTTGGGTACTCTCAAGAGGTTAAATGTGGAGGCAGCATCTGACTGGAGAAGGTTGGTTGCTATCCATAATTTCACGTCAGCTGGCAAACTTCTATTAGGACAAAAAATATAATCTGTGTAAAAGTTACTTCAGAGAGGATCTTAGCCAAGAAATCACAGGAAGCTCTGGGAAATGCAGTTACTGGAGGAAGCAGCTCTCATATGTCAACAATTACATGGTATTTGTGGCGGTTATTCTGGTATGAGAAAGCGTTTGCACTGGACAAAGATAAGTTTCTTGCTTGTCTTGCAGTGGGAAAATGCAGGGCTTGGCTCTTGTTCTGCACTTCACATAACTAAATTGCTGCTTTATGTTGGAACATTTAAACAAAAACAAACGAGCTGGAAAATCTCTAAAGACTGTTAACAGCAAAATCGATGCTGTGCCAGACTTGGGCTTCTCTGCACCATGGAGACCTCCATTCCCTGTCTGTGCAAGGTGGAGCACGTCTGAGGAACCTGTGGGCTACCAACAGTGGTTACTGCTACTGGTGTTGCCTCAGTAGCATGAAATGAAAAACCCCAAGAGGAGGGTGTACCAGTTTTGATTGCTGATGCTTGGCTGGTGTCCAGTTCCAGGCTATCACACCTCTGCTATTCACAGCATTACGCTGCTGTGAGTGGGCCTTCATGAGCTATAATGCAGGAGTACTTACAAATAGTGCCTTGAAATAGCAGGAGCTGTCTTTAGCCCTTAAGAGCGGACAGCTGGGAGCTGTAAGGACACACACAACCTTTTCTGTTACACACTGTGCACTGTTTGAGGCAGAGGTAGCCCACCCCCTACCATCTGGGAGTCCCCTGCTTTTCAGGAGCAGGTGGCTATGTCTGGCGCTGAGTGCGTGCCCTTTCGGTTAACTCTGAAGGCCTGTTCCCTTATGTTTCCCTTGGTTTGGGCCTGGGCTTAAATGACGAGAGTGCCTAAAAAAATTGACACCTCTGTTCCGCTCACCCCA